>NW_027551569.1:193410-232817 GCF_008692635.1 Crocuta crocuta | reverse complement strand
AGGCTGCAATTTTCTTGCTGTGCTTAAATCCCTCCTGCAAGTTAATGTTTAATCTAGAACCTTCTGGTTAGAAGGTTCCTTTTATCCTCAAGTTATATTCTGCCTTTCTCCAGTTCACTTTGCTGAAAATCCTGATGAAATGGGTGAGCAGAGGAACCACCATCTGAGATCATGGCCTGTGTAGTGGGAAAAACCTGAACTTGAACTCCATTACTGTAGATTAAACTCAAATTCTGCTGTAAACTAGCTATGTGATTTAGGGGCAAGTGATGTATTCTTATTCTTTTTTTCCATATATTTGAAGTGCTAGTACTTGCACTAAAGACCATGGTATTAAGAATAAAACAATATAGGGAAATTGGGTGGCTCAGTCGGTTAAGCATCTGACTTTGGCTCAGGTCATGATCTCACAGNGTTTTCATAGTTTTAACCACCACCTCTACAAGAGCCTTCAAGTGAAGGGGGAAAGCAGGGACCACAGCCATAGTTGGCACCACAGCCAGCGGGTTAGAACTGACCAAATGGTTGCAGAGCTTTCTCTAATTTCTCTCTAAGCTGGTGGCCAATGGAGTGAACTTTTGGTTTAATGGTGCTCCGGAAGAGGGCTCACACACACCAACATTCACAAATTACCGCATCTCTGCCACTTGGGAAGATAAGAACTTTGGGGAAAGAAAGTCATTCATCCTCATTTTAATGACCTGCTCCCAGGAGCAAAGGGCCCAGAGAAACCTGTGCAGGCACTCTGTGGCTGTAAATGTGTTTTATAAAAGCAACAGCCCACCTAGGTCAGTTTCTCCAGATGGTCTGGAGCATTTCTAAGCTTCTTTCTTTGTCTTAGCCCTTTGTAAAGTACTCTTATTCACCACCACACCACCCCCTCCCTATAGGATAGGGATCCTATCCCCTATTCCTTCTGTAAGAGAACACACACACATACACTCGCTCTCGCTCTCGCTCCCCCTAAGGAAAATGCCCAGTCTTTATTCCTGGATAGGGCCTTCCATTCTATTTGCATTAGCTGGGTTGGACTAAACTAGACGGAAGCCTGGATTCAGTCTTCTTCTAACTTCTTAATGTTAGATTTTCTTTCAACTTCTCACCAAAATAACCACCCACTTCCCCTTTCTCTATTCTAGGGAAGAATACTGTTTCTATTCNAGGTAGGCTGCAATTTTCTTGCTGTGCTTAAATCCCTCCTGCAAGTTAATGTTTAATCTAGAACCTTCTGGTTAGAAGGTTCCTTTTATCCTCAAGTTATATTCTGACTTTCTCCAGTTCACTTTGCTGAAAATCCTGATGAAATGGGTGAGCAGAGGAACCACCATCTGAGATCATGGCCTGTGTAGTGGGAAAAACCTGAACTTGAANAGGTAGGCTGCAATTTTCTTGCTGTGCTTAAATCCCTCCTGCAAGTTAATGTTTAATCTAGAACCTTCTGGTTAGAAGGTTCCTTTTATCCTCAAGTTATATTCTGACTTTCTCCAGTTCACTTTGCTGAAAATCCTGATGAAATGGGTGAGCAGAGGAACCACCATCTGAGATCATGGCCTGTGTAGTGGGAAAAACCTGAACTTGAACTCCATTACTGTAGATTAAACTCAAATTCTGCTGTAAACTAGCTATGTGATTTAGGGGCAAGTGATGTATTCTTATTCTTTTTTTCCATATATTTGAAGTGCTAGTACTTGCACTAAAGACCATGGTATTAAGAATAAAACAATATAGGGAAATTGGGTGGCTCAGTCGGTTAAGCATCTGACTTTGGCTCAGGTCATGATCTCACAGCTGTGAGTTCCAGCGCTGTGCTGACCACTCAGGACCTGAAGCCTGCTATAGATTCTGTGTCTGTGTGTCTCTGTCTGTTCCTCCCTCTGCCCATCCGTCTGTCCCTCTCTCTCAAAAATAAACATTAAAAAAAGACTAAAACAATATACTTTATAACCTATGAAATACGATACATGGGTATAAAATCTGTGACAAGTGTATTAACTTGTGTGATGAATAGTTTTCTAAAATTATCAGGTCCTCATAGTGCTCACCTTTATATATTCATTCATCCATTTTTAATGCATTTTTTCAATGTTTCGTATCTCTTCCTTTAGAATCTAAGCCCCTTCAGAATAGTGGCTTTATCTGTTTTGTTCTTTACTGTATTTCCAGAGCCTAAAATAGTTCTAGTATACTTGATTCTCAAAACAAACCCATAAATGGATAACTCTTCATGTGAACAATGTTATTATGTAAGGGAAATTGTTTATTTTATTTTATTTTTAAATATAATTTATTAAGTTAGCTAACAGTGTATACAATGTGCTCTTGGCCTCAGGGATAGATTCCATGATTGATTGCTTATATATAACACCCAGTGCTCATCCCAACAAGTGCTCCCTCAGTGACCATCACCCATTTTCCTCTCTCCCTCATACCCCCATCAACCCTCATTTGTTCTCTGTACTTAAGAGTCTCTTTATGGTTTGCCTCCCTCTCTGTCTGCAACTATTTTTCCCCATCATTTCCCCTATGTTCTTCTGTTAAGTCTCTCAGGTTCTATGAGTGAAAACCTATTGTATCTGTCTTTCTCTGACTGGCTTATTTCACTTAGCATAACACCTTCCATTTCCATCCACATTGTTGCAAATGGCAAGATTTCATTATTTCCCCTTGCCAAGTAGTATTCCATTGTACACATAAACTACATCTTTTTTTTTTTTTTTTTTAATCAGTTGATGGACATTTGGTCTCTTTCCATAATTTGGCTGTTGTTGAAAGTGCTGCTATAAACATTGGGGTATGATACATAGTGGCCCTATGTATCAGCACTCCTGTTTTCTTTGGATAAATTCCTAGTAGTACTATTGTTGGGTCATAGGGCAGTTACACTTTTAACTTTTTTGGGAAACCTTCACACTACTTTCCAGAGTGGCTGCACCAGTTTGCATTCTCCCCAACAGTGCAAGAGGGTTCCCATTTTTCCACATCCTGGCCAACATCTGATGTTTCCTGAGTTGGTAATTTTAGCCACTCTGACCAGTGGGATTTTGTATTTCCCTGATGAGTGATGCTGAGCATCTTTTTGTTTTTCTGTTGGCCATCTGGATGTCTTCTTTGGAGAAGTTTCTATTCACATCTTCTGCCCATTTCTTCACTGGATTATTTGTCTTTTGTTGTTTGGTAAGTTCTTTATAGATTTTGGATACTGAAGCTTTCTCCAATATGTCATTTGCAAATATCTTCTCCCATTCCATCAATTGCTTTTTAGTTTTGTTGATTGTTTCCTTTGCACTGGAGAAGTTTTTTTTTATCTTGAAGTACCAATAATTCATTTTTGCTTTTAATTACCTTGCCTTCAGAGAGGTGTCAAGCAAGAACTTGCTGCAGCTGAGGTCAAAGAGGTTGTCTGTTTACTCCTGTAGGGTTTTGGTGGTTTCCTGTTTCACATTTAGGCCTTTCATTAATTTGAATTTATTTTTGTTTATGGTAAAAGAAAGTGGTCCAGTTTCATTTTTCTGCATGTTGCTGTCCAGTTCTCCCAGGACCATTTGCTAAAGAGACTGTCTTTTTTCCACTGGATACTCTTTCTTGCTTTGTCAAAGATTAGTTGACTATACATCTGTGGGTCCACTTCTGGTTTCTCTATTCCATTGGCCTATGTGTCTGTTTTTGTGCCAATACCATACTGTCTTGATGATTATGGCTAAAGACTGGGATTGTGATGCCTCCTGCCTCAGTTTTCTTTTTCAATATTACTTTGGCTCTTCAGGGTCTTTTGTGGTTCCATATAAAATATAGGATTGATTGTTCCAGCTTTGAGGAGCATGCCAGTGCAAATTTGATTGGGATTGCCCTAAAAGTTTAGATTGCTTTGGGAAGTACTGACATTTTAACAATATTCTTCCAACCAATGAGCATGGAATGTTTTTCCATTTCTTTGTGTCTTCTTCAATTTCTTTCATAAGTTTTCTATAGTTTTCAGCAAACAGATATTTTACCTCTATGGATAGGTTTATTCCTAGGTATTCTATGGTTCTCAGGGCAATTGTAAATGCAATCAATTTCTTGACTTTTCTTTTGCTTCATTATTGGTGTATAGAAATGCAACCAATTTCTGAACATTGATTTTTGTATCCTGAGACTTTGCCGAAACCATGTATCCATTCTAGCAGGTTTTTGATGAAGTTTTTCAGGCTTGCCATGTAGAGTATCCTGTTGTCTGTGAAAAGTGACTTCTTTGACTTCTTCTCTGCCAATTTTGATACCTTTTATTTCATTTTGTTGTCTGATGGCTGATGCTAGGACTTCCAATACTTAAACAACAGTGTTGAGAGTAGACATCCCTGTTGTGTTCCTGATCACAGGGGGAAAGCTCTCAGTTTTCCCCACTGAGGATGATAATTAGCTGTGGGCTTTTCATATATGGCTTATATGATAAAGTATGTTCCTTCTATCCCGACTTTGAGGGTAATGTTATATTTTGTCAAATTCTTTTTTATACATCTATTGACAGGATAATATGGTTCTTATCCTTTCTTCTATTAGTGTGATGTATCACATTGATTTTTTGCAAATATTGAACCAGTCCTTTAGCCCAGGAATGAATCTCACTTGATCACGGTGAATAATTCTTTTAATGTATCTCTGAATTTGATTTGCTAGTGTCTTGTTGAGAATTCTCGCTTCCATGTTCATTAGGGATATTGGCCTGTAATTCTTTTTAGTGGGATCTTTGGTTTGGGAGGCAAGGTAATGCTGGCTTCATAGATTGAATCCAGAAGCTTTCCATTTATATACTTTGGAACAGCTTGAGATAGGTATTAACTCTGCTTTAAATGTCTGATAGAATTCCCCCAGGAAGCTGTATAGCCCATGACTCTTATTTCTGGGGAAATTTTTTATATCCATACCAGCAAAGAAATTGAATCAGTTCTGTTCAAATTTCCTATTTCTTCCCATTTGAGTGTGTTGGTATCTAGAAATGTGTCCATTTATTCCAGAGTTTTCAGCTTGCTGACATACAATTATCAGAATACACTATCAAAAATTATATTTCTGAGGGGTTTGTTGTGATAGGTCTAACTTCATTCGTGATTTTACAGATTTGGGTTCTCTCTTCCTTTTGAGAAGTCTGGCTAGGGGTTTATCAATTATGTTCACTTTTTCAAAAAACTACCTCTCAGATTCATCTGTTTTGTTGTTTTTCTTAGAATCTATAGTGTTTATTTCTACTCTAAACTTTGACTTCTCTTCTGCTGGCTTTGGGGTTTCTTTGCTATTCTGCTTCTAGTTCCTTTAAGAGTGCTGTTAGACTTTTTATTAGGGATTTTTGTTTCTTGAGATAGGCCTGGATTGCAATGTATTTTCCTCTTAGGACTGCCTTTACTTCATCTCTAAGGGTTTGGACTGTCGTGTTTTCATTTGCTTCCATATTTTTAATTTTTTCTTTAATTGCCTGGTTGACCCATTCATTCTTTAGTAGGATGTTCTTTAACCTCCACGCATTTGGAAGCTTTCCAAATGTTTTCTTGTGGTTGATTTCAAGTTTCATAGCCTTGTAATCTGCAAATATGCATGGTATGACCTCAATTCTTTTTTTCTTTTTTCTCTTTATTTTTGAGGGCTGTTTTGTGACCCAGTACGTGATCTATCTTGGAGAGTGTTCCATGTGCACTCGAGAAGAATCTATATATTCTGCTTTTGGATGAAAAGTTCTGAATACATCAAGTCCATCTNGGCTAGATGATCTCTCCACTTGCTGTAAGTGGAGTATTAAAGTCACCTGCAATTACTGTATTCTTATTAAGGAGATTGCTTATCTTTGTGATTTTATATATGTTGGTTCTTTCAAGTTTGGGGGCATAAACACTTATAATTGTTCTTCTTGATGGATAGACCCATAATTATGATATAATGCCTTTCTTTATCTCTTGTTACAGCTTTGAGTTTAAAATCTAGTTTGTCTGATGTAGGTATGGCTACTCCAGCTTTCTTTTGACTTCCAGTAGCATGATAGATGGTTCCCCATCTCCTCGCTTTCAATCTGAAGATGTCTTCTAGTCTAAAAGGAACCTCTTGTAGCCAGTATATAGATGGATCTTGTTTTTTTTTTTTTTTTTTTTTAATCCATTCTGATACTCTATGTCTTTTGGATCATTTAGTACATTTATATTCAGAATTATTATTGAAAGATCTGGATTTAGTGTCATTGTGTTATCAATAGGCTTCCTGCTTATGGTGATGTTTCTGGTCCTTTGTAGTCTTTACAGCATTCCATTCACAGAGTTGCCCTTAGGATCTCTTGGAGGGCTGGTTTAGTGGTCATGAACTCCTTCAGCTTTTGTTTCCTGGGAAAACCTTTATCTCTCCTTCTGTTCTGAATGACAGCCTTGCTAGATAAAGGATTCTTGGCTGCCTATATTTCCTATTTGGCACATTGAATATTTCCTGCCCCTCTCTTCTGGCCTGCCAAGTTTCAGTGGACAGGTCTGCTACTACCCTTATGTGTCTACCCTTGTAGGTTAAGGCCCATTTGTCCCTCACTGGTTTCAGAATTCTCTTTGTCTTTATTTTGCCAGTTTCATATGATACGCCATTGAGAAGATCTATTCTTGTTAAATCTTAAGGGAGTTCTCTGTGCCTTCTGGATTTGGATGTTGCTTTCTTCCTGAGATTAGGGAAGTTCTTAGCTACAATTGGTTCAAGTAAATCTTTCTCTTCTTCTGGAACTCCTATGATACAGATACTATTATGCTTCATTGAATCACTTCTCTAATTCTCCTCTTGTCTAATATCTATTTCTCTCAGCTTCATTATTTTCCATAATTTTCTTTTTCACCTACTCTCCTGTTTCCTCCATCCTTGCTGTCATTGGATTTAGTTTACTTTGCACCTCATTTACAGCATTTTTAATTTGTCATGACTATTTCTTAGTTCCTTGATCTTTGCAGCAATAGATTCTCTGATGTCTTCAATGTTTTTTTTTTTTCCAGGCCTAGCTATCAATCTTATGACTATTATGCTTAATTTATGATCAGATACATTGTTTATATCTGTTTTGATTCTCTTGATGTCATTTCTTAAATTTTTTTTGGAAGAGAATTCTTTCATTTCATCATTTTGGGCTAGTTTTCTGTCCTTCACATGTTTTAATAGCTTGTTATGCATCCTGCACCTGTGAGCACCACCAAATTAAAAAGGGGTCCTACACTGTGCAGGGCCTGGCCCTTCAGGAGGTGTTTTTGGAGTGTGTTGTGTGCTCTCTGTTGTGAGTCTGGTTGCTTTGTCTCCCTACTTGTAGTGGTTTGGATCTTCCATCAAGTGTACATTGAGTTATTCATTGAAGTAACCCTGGAAAAATTTTAAAAAGGGGGGTGTTGGTGGAAGAAGACTTATCCCATACAAAGAGAAATCAGAGAGGTGAATGAGCACACAAGAGAGGAAAATAAAGGAGAAGATACAGAAGAGGTGAAAAACAATAGATTAAAAATGTCTGCTTAAACAAACCAACAATCAGAAAAACCAAAATAAAGAAGGAAAGAAATAAGAGGAAGAAAAGGAAGTGTGTGTGGGTGTGTAATCATAAAATATGAATTTGCCTTGGAACTGGTAGCTGTGCTGTTCTGAAAGAGGGGACATCTAGTTTGGTCAGTGTCAATCTTGCTTGGTTAGATACTCAGTGACCAGGCATGGAAGGGCGTGGTTTGGTGTAGGCAGATCCTGCCTCCACTGTGGACCCGTTTTCTGTTCCCTGAAGCCCCACCTTGTTGGTGATGGAGAGGAAAAATGGCAATGCTCCATTCTCTCCTCCCCGGACTGGGTGACTCAAAGCACTATGTTCAGGCTGTCCTCACAGTGCCACTTGGGTATGAGCAGGCCAGTTTGTTCTGTTCCATAGTCTCTTGTGCCTCCCAGGTGCTTGGCTGGGATTCAAATCCCTATGTCTTAAAGGATCCTGCTCTGTGCACTCTGGTTCCAGGGTAGAGCCAATCTGCCCAGTCAGCTGACAAAGGGTTTCTGGCTGGTGGGAGACTGCAAGGTCTTTTGTCTTTGGAGGCTATATGCCTTCTTCCCACATCACTCAAGGGAGGGGACTGCTTTCTCCAACTGTGCTTCTGAGCTTGCTACCCAGCCCAGGACTGGATCCCTTCCTCCTCAGGTGTGGGAACAAGGCAGCAGGCCCCAGTCCGAAGAAAGCCCCACAACCCTGGAATGAGCTAGAAATTGGTTCTTTGTCCATTTTTTTCTATTCCCCAGTCCATGGTTTTTCTCTTGTCCGAATGCAATCATACATTTCCACAGCCTCTCTTTCTCTTCCTTTGGTCTCTCCTCAGAAGAGAAATCCCTCCGGGGTGCCTGGGTGGCTCAGTTGGTTAAGTGTCTGACTTCGTTCATGATCTCACAGTTTGTGGGTTTGAGCCCCGCATCGGGCTCTGTGCTAACAGCCAGCTCTGAGCCTGGAGCCTGTTTCAGATTATGTATCTCCCGCTCTCTGACCCTCCCCTGCTCACTCTGCCTCTCTCTCTCTCTCTCTCTCTCAGAAATAAACATTAAAAATTAAAAAAAAAAAAAAGGAGAATCCCTCCCCTCTGTGACTCTGCTGCCCATTTTATCTCTCCGAGTTGGCAATCACATATCTATGGCCCACCAAGTTGTCCATGTGGGCCCTTGGAGGTGTTTCTGTAGCTCTGTAGCTCAGATACCTCAGGAAATTGCTTAGAGTTTTTCTAGATCCCATTCCAGAAGTACTTCCACAAGCCTTTTATTTACTACTACAATTTGAAGTCTGAGCACGCAGAAGAGCGTATTGTGACGCCATGGCATAAAGAGAATGAAGTGCCTTGTCCCTGCTATCTCCTTTCCACTACAGTTTGAAGCTCCATCTTTCTCATATTATGTATCTAGAATTCTATGGAATTCTATACTTTGTTTTATATCATGTATAGAAGTAATAAAAATAGTTCTACATATAAATGGAGAAAATGATATAATCCTGCAGATTTGAATCTGAGGAATACTATTGAATCATTTGGATGGAGGGGTGAGAATATTGTGGTACCTGGGAAAACAAATGTCTGCTTTGGCAGTCCCTAAATCTCCTCAGTTTTATGCAAACAAACCATGAATTGTTGGGGGGGGTGTATATATATAGATATCCTAGTGCATAGTATCCACAGAGAAAGACGTTTATGTCTTACTAGAAGAAACAGCACTGATGAATATTCATGAGATTCATCTTACCTCCCTGCAGGCACAAAATATTTGTATAAATATGAAATCTGTGCATAATTATGTGAAAGCAGACATTCCCCAGAGGCTAAATATGCTAACATAGTAAGAAAGGTCTCAACCTCCTGTAGATTTTATTAAACGAATTCAAGTCATTGAAAGGATGTAAACATCAAGTAAGAGCACAGTACTTCAGGGTGGTCCAAAGGAGCATAACTAGAAATAATGAGACGATGCTAAGTATAGGCAGGTTACTGGGGGAACATCTTTAACTATGTTGTACTTCATAGCTGTGCTTGCAGAAAGGCTTTCAAGCTAAAATTCAGTCTAATGAAATCTATTAGACTGAAATTACCTTTCTGAGGACATGATGAAAGTCTTATTCCTTGAAATGCTGAATGTGACTTGACTCCGTTTCGATCCATCTTAAAATTGGATTGAATGTAGAAAGGCAAAAAGAGCGTGTATTAGGTTATCTGCTTTGTCAGTGACTGGTGTGTGACCTTGGACGTTAAATTTAATGGCTTCACATTCTCTTTCTTTTAAAAATACCACTTCATATTCTCTATCATGGTTCTAGATATTAAGCTCAGTTTTGCTTTCATGTTAGCAGTATTCTCTCATTTTAAGAATTCCTTTTTCTTACTGTGTAGTCAAATGCACAATGCCTTCTAGGCTTCCCGCAACCACAATGGCACAATAAAAAGTCTTTGGGTGGTAGAATATTCACACCATTAAATGCCAGAGAACAAACTTCCTGGTGCCTTCCCTATCTTCCTGCTCCAAGAAGTTACAAGTTCAACTAGATGCCTGCCTGCCTATGTGAGCATTAGATGTGCAATGTTTAGGATAGCTGCTGGATTGGGCAGATCTGTAGCAAGAAAATCCGGGAGAAAGTGCAAATCTCCTAAAACAAATCTCTTTCTGTTAAGGATTTACTATGTGATTTGACCACCTACCTCTATAAAGGGTTGGGATGTATAGTATAGGTTCTGATATAATGAAAAACTACGATCTCCTCATTTTCAGGTTAATAATGAGCTCACTGGGGTTCTTGAGCTCCTTTTTAGAAATGGGTTAGCCATAAACTAGCTGAGTCTTCATGCAATCTTACCAAGCCTTGCCAAGCTTCAATAGCCTGTCTTCTCACCTTCCTTTCTTTATGGCTGTATTTACACTTTCTGGGTAAAGAGACAAGTGGAAGTTCCTGCCTGGGACGAAATGTTAATGTAACAGGATCTTGCCATATGGCTCCATGTTCCCCAGCTGATTGAGATCCAATGCAAATGTATATCTGGACCTATTTCTTCAAACCCTTCACTATTCTAAGATGTGAAACTGTTGATATTCCCTAGCTTGTGACCTTTTAAGCTCTTAGGGACCAATTCCTTGGGTGCAGGCATGGTGAATACACCGTATGTATGATATCTAAAACATTACAAGTTATTACATTATAAAAGGGTCCGATCTTCAATGCAAAAACATCCTTGATATAGTAGCGTTAGGAGACCTTCTTCCCCTCCAAATAGTGTTTTGAATACAGTCAACTCTAAAGTTCTGACCTCATTACGCTAAGGCACTGTGTGGTGTGTGAAATACTACACTGGTCACTTTACTGCTTAACTTCTGCTGATTCTTCATTTCCCACATGATAAAGTTAAACTCTAACAAGTGACCTATGAAAACTAAGGATATGGACCATTGTCTACCACTTAGTTTATGCTGCCCTTTCTCACATCAAAACTCAGCCACTGTTATTCTAAACCTTCTACATCTCTCCACCCCCTACCTACAAGTTTGTCTACCTTGTCTGACTGGACCACAGCTGCTTTCAGTATTCTTGATCATTCTCCCTGAATGCTCCAGCTCTGCTTGTTCTTTGTCCCAATTTTTCCATCTTTTCTCTCTTCCTCTTCTACCTTTTTGTGTTTCTTTCTAGTCTAGCTATAACCACTTGAGTATTTGACTTCTTTCATTTTACACATCTATTCTGACTTGGCCTCCTAGATCTTCCTAAAGTGGCTCCCCTCACCAACTGCATTGCTACTGCATGGCTGTAGTCCCTTACCATGTCTTAACTGACCACTGTATCATGTTCCTTAATGGACTTCTTGTGTCCTATCATCTTTTCAAATGTATCCTTAATGCTGCAACCAAGAGTATTCTATTAAAAAAAAAAAAAAGGATTTCATCTTATTAATACTCAATTTAAAAGGTACTCCTCATCTTTCTATTATCTAAACTGTTTCCCTTTTGAGAGGGAAAGGAACTGCTATGAATATTTAGGAAAATTGGCTGAATGCTCCTGCTTCCTTCATAGGATCAGTTTAAAAACAAACCTGTCCAAGTTGTTGAAGAGAACCTAGAAAGCACCCTACAATATGATGCCTTCCAATCTCCTCCGTATAATCTACAGATCCCAGATCTGGTAGTCTACATTCTAGTGATCGTGTGCCTTTCTTTATGCTAAATCTTCCAACTAGAATGCTTTCTCTTTTTTTTCCACCATCCTTCCTCTGACTTCTGAAGACTTGAGAGACCTTCAGACACCTTGCTGTCTCCAAGTTAAGATCCCTTTCTACAGGGGCACCTGGGTGGCTCAGTCGGTTGAGTGTCCGACTTCGGCTCAGGTCATGATCTCCTGGTTCGTGGGTTCGAGCCCCGCATCAGGCTCTGTGCTGACAGCTCAGAGCCTGGAGCCTGCTTCAGATTCTGTGTCTCCCTCTCTCTCTGACCCTACCCTGCTCACGCTGTCTCTCTCTCTCTCTCTCAGAAATAAACATTTAAAAAAAAAAATCCCTTTCTACAATGCTTCAATGAGATCACATGCCCACTCATCTCTGTCTTTGTCATGTTTTTATTTTCCTTAGAATATGAGCTACTTCAGGGTGGTTACATAAATATTACATAGGACAAATAGAAGTTAAATTTCTTGAGTAAAAAAAGGGGAGGGGTAAAAGTAGCTAAAGCAGAGGTCCTTGTGTGTGAATCGTTACAAGGGTTTGGCACTTAACTACATAAGAATTTTAAAATCCTATCGACTAGCAACCCTAGACCTAGTTTCTCACTCCAGGACTTTACATTGTGTGCTTTAGAGATTTGTGCCCTGTGGTCCCCATAGGTCTGCCGATTCTGATTCCTCTCTTCGGCCATTTTCTTTCCTTTTTTGCCTCTATGTTTTATTCCATTAAACCCACTCATATGTATTTTTTCTCAGTTCCTTTAATTTCTGTCTGCTGGCAATTTTATTTCCATCTTTTTCATCTGATACTAGGGACTGGTAAGAAGGTAACAGCCTCAGTCCAAATCTGTCCTCAGAGTGTTTGGCCATTATAATTCAGCTGTATAGAAATATAACTCCCAAACAATAACTTCTACATGGTGCAGAATCCGTTGATAAATGCACACACCCATATTGACCCATCTATAAAGATGTACATTTGCATTGGCTCAAAGTTTTGCATGCCTTTGTAGCTACTCTACACTTCATCTTCTGTTTCAGGAAGCCAATGATTTGCTTTTTAAAAAAATTATAGATTACTTTTGCAAATTATGCTATTTTATATAAATGGAAGAGTACAATATGCTCTTGTGCCTGACTGCTTTTCTCAAGGTGATTTTCTTGAAATGCTTTTTCATCACTTGCATGATTGTTTCGTAGTTGTTACTATATAGTAGGTCATTATATAGTTATATATTTTGTTTATGTATTTATTTGCTTATGGTCCTTTTGCTTCCAGTTCTTGTGTTCTGGATAAAGCTGCTATCATCCTTCAGGTATAGTAACTTACGTGAATATATCTCTCCCTTTTTCTGGGGTAAAGAAAATACTTAGAAATGGGATTTCTAGATAAGATGGGTAGGTATATGCTTAACATCATAAGACCATGCCAAAATGTTTTCTAAAGCAATTGTGATACTTTATGCTGCCAGTATTCTAGTGGTTCCACATCCTCCCCTACCTTTGATATCCTAGGTCTTTCGAATTTTAGGCATTTTGGTGGGTATGAACTAGTATCTCATTGTGAGTTTAATTTGCATTTTTCTGATGGCTAATGCTATTCAGTATGTTTTCATGCGGCTATAAGCCGCATGATAGATGAAATATCTATCATCTGTGAAATCTGCAAATCTTTGCTCCATGTTCATAGGGTTCTCTATGGAGTTGAAACAATTTTGGCTATTTTAGAGTTGCATTTCCAAAGTTCAAAGTTTTCTTGTAAATTCTTTTAAAAACCTGATAAAATTATAATTGGATGAACTTGACTTTATAGAACAGGAGAAAATGGACAGTTTAGCAATAGTGTCAATAAACACAACAAAACTCCATTTAGGTGTTATTTCTTCTCAGCCATGTTTGTAGTTTTTCTGGAGGTCTTGTATATATTGAAATTTATGTTCAGTTGTTTTGTTAACTTAGCTTGAAAAAGTATTTCCTTCTCCAATTACTTGTTACTGCATATAGAAATATAATTCTTTAATTTACATTAACTGTGTGTCTTGTCTGTGGCCATTAGTTCACTTATTAACCTTAGCAGGGTTTTTTGGTAGATTTTTTTTTTTTTTTTTTTTTTTAGAAATCCTTAGGTAGATCTCCTTATGTATATGCAATCAGACTTTTTTCAATATATATAATTTTGTATATACCTGTTATTTTTCTTATCTTCATACACTTGCTACTATCTCCAGTAAAATATTGAAAAGATATGGTGAGAATTCACATCCTTGACTTGTTACCAATCTTATGGGGAATGTAGTTTTTCATTGTTAAAATAGAATAGCAGCTGTAAGTTTCACAGATCCCTTCATTAGGTTGAGAACCTTTTATTCTGAGTTGTTTGTTTTTATCATAAATAGTATTGACCTCTATCAAAATTGTCCCTTTTATTTTCCTTATATCTGCTTTCCTTGTATAAAGCCTAGATAACCCTAAAATAGGATCCTCTTCATATTTTGCTGAATTGCATAACTGAAATAAGCAAATCCATTTATTGATGTGACTTTAATTATCCTTGCCAGTTTTCAGTATCAGCCACCTAGAATAGGGAAACCATCCCTACACCTTGCATTTTAATGGAGTCTGTGAAAGATTGATGGTACTTCTTTAAATACATGGGATTCAGCACAGAAACTATGTAGATCTGTACTTCCCTTCAAGGGAAACTCTTCTGAATTCAGTTTATTCAATGTTAATATATTACATAAATCTATGACTTCAGATTTCTATTTTTAGTTCACCTTTGCTTACATTTTCTTATAAAATTTTATTTATTGGCACCATTCATAAAATCCCTATATTATCCTCTTAATATCTATAGTTTTTATAGTAATACATTTCTATCTCTAATATCTGCCTTTTCTCCTTTTATTACTTTATTAGCCTAGTATGGTAAGTTGAATAGTATTCCCCAAAACTCCTGTCCATCTCTAACCTCAGATTGTGGCCTTATTTGCAATAAGGATCTTCAACAGATGTAATTAAGGCAAGGGTCTCCAGATGAGATCATCTGGCTTAAGGTGGGCTCTAAATCCAATGGTCATGACTTTGTAAGAGAAAGTGAAGAAGACCCAGACATGGGGAGGAGGGGACACCATGGGAAGATGGAGACAGAGCTTCCAGCATAGCTGTAAATTACCAGCAGCAACTGGAAAAATGACATGGAATGGATTCTTTCAGGTCGTTCAGAACAAACCAGTCCTACTGATACCTGGTTTTTGGACTTCTGGTCTCTGGAACTGTGAGAATAAATTTCAATTTTAAGCCACCTAGTTTGTAGTAATTTGTTATGGCAGTCCTAAGAAATCAGTGGCCTTGCAAGGTATCAATTTTATTAATCATTGAACCCCATATTTGATTTTTCTTAACTTTAATATTTTCTATCTAATTTCTGCTCTAGTTATTTCAATTTAAGGTGGTTTAAGGTGGCAACTTAGATCATTGTTTATATACCTCTCCTCTTTTTCTAATATAACCTTTTTTAAAGTATGAATTTCCCTCTAAACACTGTTTCACACATTTGGCCTGTTTTTATTATAACTCCTTATCTTTCAAACCATAGGTCAAGGGATCCGGCATTTAAGTTATATTTGGGAAGTTTCTATGTATGTTAAAGTTTTAAACTTCTAATTCAATTCTATTTAGGTCTGATAACACAATTTTCACCTTTTGAAATGTATTGAGATTTATCTTCTGGCCCATTGTATGGTTTGTATTGATAAAAGCCCCAAGTACCATTGGAAAAATATGTATAATTGGCATTTGTTTTATATATAATGTAGAATGAACTCAATTAAGTCAATTTAGATTGATAGTATTCTAATTTTTTTAATATCTCCATCTGATTTAGACTTACATTCTTCTCCCTTTAATTCTGCTAGCTTTTTATTTCATGAATTTTTATATTTTCCTAATTATCTACTTGTCATGAAATGACTCTCTTAATCATTGACAATGGTTCTTGTTCTACAGTCTACGTTTTGAGATATTAATGTAGCCAATAGCCAAAACAACTTTATTATGCTTAACCTAAACATGGTGGTTTGACTTATTTGTGTCTTTAACTTTAAAGTGCATCTCTTACAGGGGCACCTGGGTGGCTCAGTCAGTTGAGTGTACAATTTCATCTACGGTCATGATCTCATTGCTTGTGAGTTTGAGCCTTGCATTGGGCTCACTGCTGTCCATGCATAGCCCACTTTGGATCCGTCATACCCCCCTCTCTCTGCCCCTCCCCTGCTCATGCACACTATCTCAAATTAAACATTAAAATACATATTTAAAGTGCATCTTGGAGCAACTGGGTGGCTCTGTCAATTAAGTGTCTGACTCTTGATATCAACTCCAGTCATGATCTCATGGTTCATGAGATTGAGCCCCACGTTAGGTTCTGTGTTGATAGCATGGGGCCTGCTTGGGATTTCTCTCTCTCTCTCTCTCTCTCTCTCTGTCTCTCTCTCTCTCTTTCCCCCCAACTCCCCGCTCATGCTCTATTTCTCAAAATAAACAGACTTATTAAAAAAATATATCTTACAGGATATGGTTGTCTCAGTTATGATTCAGGCTGCCATCTCCGCCTTCTAGTTTGACTATTCAGACCATTTACACTTAATATATTTCTTGATATGGTTGGGCTTTAGTATGCCCTTTGATATATGTTTTCCATTAGATCCTTTTGTTACTCTACTCCTTTCCTGCCTTCTTAGTTGAACTTGTTTTTTATTCTATTTTATTCTCTTGGGTTTGTAGCTATACTTATACTACATTAGTGGGTTTTATTTTTTGCTTTTTTTGTTTGTTTTTGTTTTTACACAGAAGACTTATGCCCATCATAGAGCCCAGGTGAGGCCTGAACTCATGACCCTGAGATCAAGTCCTGAGCTGAGCTGAAGAGTTGGGCACTCAACCAACTGAGCCACCCAGGTGCCCTAGGGGTTATTTTAGAGACAATAATATGTATTCTTAAGTATCAAAGTGTGTTTTGAATCAAAAAGTATGTAATGGCTCTAACCATGGCTTTGAGGTTATTTGGCTCTGGATGAAAATGGTCAAACTACGTCTGTTCATAGTTTTTAATCATTGGAAACCACTCACTACATAGATCTTCAGTCAGGGATTCAGCCAAAACAGATGATTTAAATAGGATGAGGGGCATTACCAAGCTCAATATTCCTGCTGACACTTTCTGACAATCTCAAAAAGAGATAATAAGAGGCAAGGGCTTAAAGTTAATGAAAATTTAATCAACTCAAAATCAAATGAAGAGATGATGACACAGAATACTCTGACTAAACTTAACCAGTTAGAATTATTTTTAAAGCACTGTTTTATTCATGCTCTTGAAATGAAGGATTTGCCATTTAATTGGAAATCTGCACTTTCTTTTAACAGTGGAACACTGTCCTTGACTTAGTTGTTCTCCAAAAAGTGCTTATTCATTTTTTATTTTGTGGATTTATTAGACTTGAGACATAATTCTTCATAAACCTTTCAATAAAAAATATATATAACTCCTTGCCATGGATATTTATAATATTGTCCTATATGTAGGAGTTATAAGTTTCACTATTTCATAAGTGTCTTAAAAACTACATTTTTGAGGGTCACCTGGATGGCTCAGTTGGTTAAGCAGCTGACTTCAGCTCAGGTCATGATCTTGCAGTTCATGAGTTCGAGTCCTGCATCAGGCCCTATGCTGACAGCTCCAAGCTTGGAGCCTGCTTCAGATTCTGTGTCTTCCTCTGTCTGTCTGTCTGTCTCTCTCTCTCTCTCTCCCTTCCCAGCCCACACTCTGTCTCTGTCTCTATCAAAAATAAACATTAAAAAAATTAGAGAAAAACAAACTACAACTTTGAAACCTCAAGATGAGTTAATGTTAGATTGATATTGATAGCTTTATTCTAGAATAAAATGGATGTTATTCTTCTACTTCAATAAAAATTAGTGTTCAGTGTGCTGTATTTTGGGGACACAGATCACTTATAATTCATTTCCTTGATGTTCGGTCCAATGATGATAGCGAGTGAGAGAAACACGTCAACTGTATTAACTATTCTGTTAAATAAAATACTAAGATCTGTATGGAGGGGACCATGAAATACAAAGGAGGAAAACATAGCCATCAATTTTTCTGAGAGGAGATGTAGCTTCAGTTAAGGATGAGTGTGGGCTCCTCAACTGGTTAATAGGGAAACTGAGCATAAGGGAAACTGGCTGGGAGGAGGGAGGGCGGACCTGGTTCATTTAGGAAACTAGGATTTCATGATAGAGCACATTGTGGAAGAATGATGAAAGTCAAATTCCAGGGGACCCAAATTCCTAGGGGCCATACCTCTGGAACTTGGACTTCATCTTAGAATTGGATGGTGTGCAAGAGAGTGATCCACTTGAATTTTGGAAAGAACCTTCTGGTAAGAGGAAGAAGGACTTATTAAAACGAAGCCATACTGGAACTAGAAGATCAGTTGAGAAATTTCTGCAATGATTAAGGGGGTAAATGATGGTTTAAACTACAGCAATCTCCAAGGGTGTGAAGATGGCCAGTTAGAATCATTATGAGAAGGTAGGTGGTTGCTCCTGCCTGTTGGAAGGAAAACCTGTTCACTGCAAGTTTTCATTAAGTTGATCTGCCCTTTAGTTTTCTAAAGGGGTTTATTAAAACCAGGACTTTATAAATCTAAAAATGAGAACAGCTGGGCCTGTATTGTGGAATAAACTTCACATGTTTCTACTGAACAATTAAATTGTATATTACAAAACTATAATTTGTAAAATAATTTAAATTCCTTCTGACAATGATGTTAATTGTAGCTCACTCTAAGGACAGAAATAGAATTCTTCTGGTTATTCTGTACTATTTCAAAAATGTAACTGTTATTTTCTTTTTTCACAGGCGATATGGTAGAGGTAATTCTCCGTATTTTGCTTTCTGTAACCAAAATTCAGACTTAATGAGTCTTAAATTAGACACCCCTCTTAACCATTATCGCAAAATATTTTGCAAAGTGCATAATAAGTTCCCAAGCATGGCTACCGTCTTGTGCACAAACTCCCACACCAAGAGTTTGCGCCTCAGTTTGTGTAGGAAATTGGAAGAGACTGAAAATCTACTAGATCCCCTTGAAGTAGGGTGGGGAGTAGGAGATATTTATAGTGTATATGTGACTTCAAAAATTCTTGCTCCGGGGCGCCTGGGTGGCTCAGTCGGTTAAGCGTCCGATTTCGGCTCAGGTCATGATCTCACGATTTGTGGGTTCAAGCCCCGCGTCGGGCTCTGTGCTGACAGCTAGCTCAGAGCCTGGAGCCTGTTTCAGATTCTGTATCTCCCTCTTTCTCTGATCCTCCCCTGCTCATGTTGTCTCTGTCTCTGTCTCTGTCTCTGTCTCTCTCTCTCCTCTCTCAGAAATAAAACATTAAAATTTTTTTAAAAAAAATTCTTGCTCCATTACATTTTGTTTTTTCATTAGGCCTAGATGTATGTTTTTAATTGCAATCAGTTTTACACTTAGCTATGTCTCCTTCATTCCCTAATTTAGAATTTGTAGAACACAATCTTAAAGGTTTATTTTCTTATTGCATCATAAATGTTTCCAGAATTTAGTTTCCTCCCATAGAAATCAATACCTCCTTTCAAGATCATGTCACTTTCATTAGTTTCTCTTGTTAAAATTGCATTTCTTGTCAACTGTTACAAACACTGTGAAGTGGGATATATAAAACTCTAAGACTACACTCCAAATCCATTCCAGCTACTTACAAGCCACATATCGGAGAGCTGTTGCTTGCCCCCTGAGGGCTGCTTTCTATATCTCTTAATGGGTGTGACCTTCTCTGTTTTGCAGGATTAAATGAGGTAAAATGTTTTAAGTTCATAATACACTAAGCAACTAGTATAGGTGCTTCATTATCTTGTTCCCTTTTATGCTTTCTTCTATCAGAACTTCTTCCTGTTAATCTTTTCATCCAAGGACGTTACCTCTCAACAGAGGAGGAATTCCTTCCTAAGGGAAACTTGGATATCTGTGGGGCTTTGTGGTTGTTGTAAGGTTTGGAAGCTGCTAGTGGCCTTTAGTAATTGGTGGGGATACTTGACATCCTGCAAGTAAATATTTTTCTAGATCTATTTGTAATTATGAGATTATTACCCAATCCTAATCTACATTCAAACATGAGGTATTATTTTTGCATAGATCTAATATACACTGAATTTTCTAGGCATGCTGCTTCTAGGCATTTGTGGAATGATTTCACTTCGATAGATAGCTTTGCTAAAATTTGTTTACCATTGTGGAAAATGTTATTAATGACTATTCCGCCTTTGAAGTTACAAAAAGATACACCTGTATTGGTCTGCCTTTGTAGCTTTCATATTTAAAAATCTTGGAATATTTTTTGGTCTGGCTACTTCATTATTTCATCTAGACAAGTGGTCCCAGGACCATTAATATGTAAAACATACTTATTAGAAACTATGCTTTACACGACTTTTAGGTCCCTGAATTGATTTGAAAGTATCTTTTATAAGTAGATCAGCTAGAAATTGTACTTTAGGATTTGGGGCAAATTTTTACTTAATTTGATGTGATGGTTTGAGAGCTCCTGGCCTAGGCCACTTACTATTTTTTTAATCTGGTTCTTAGTGAGTGGTAGACTGAGCCCAGGGGCTTCTCTGGAGATCACGAACTGTGTGTCCGTGATCTACTGGTGAGTAGTACCTGTTCTGGCCAGTTGGTTTCCATTGGTCTCTTAACCTTAAGAGTGACCTGCCAGATTTGCCTTCTGAGTCCTGCCAACCTAGGAGTATTGACCCTAACATCTGTGACTCTGAAAAGACCCATTGGAACAGTCTTATGAAAAGAACTACTTTTCAAGCATTCAAGCTATCTCATGACTCCTGTTTAGCTACCTGCATTTCTGTTCTGGCTTCCTCTGAAAGTGGGGATTTAATTTGTTCACTTTTATACAACTACCTTGTAAGTTAAAATAACTTGCATTAAACCATTTCAAGTCTCCTTAATTTCCTATGAGAATAAGTATGACTTTTTCAATTTAGATGAGTAATATGAGGCACCACTTACAGCCAGTAAATTCTACAGCAATATTCTTACCTCTGTTGATTTATATTTTAGTTTTTTAATAATACACTCTAGCAACCTGTGTGACACTTTCATTATTGTCTACATGATTGGGGTTAAAGACAAAGCCTGCATCCTATATAATCCCTTTAGAAAACATTGTGTATACTTCCTCAATTTTATGCTTCTTTTCAAAAATCTTATAGATCTCCGAACACTTTGACGAGTTTTTCCCTCCTGACAAGAATATATACGTAAATGAAATGGGATTTCTGGGTTTTTTTTGTTTTGTTTTGTTTTGTTTTGCAAGATACTTATTAGCAAAATATTGAAAAATTTAGAAGATTTTTTGCGGTAATTTTACAAACTCCATATGAGTAGAGTGATTTTCATGTGATCCCTCTGAGGTGTGTGTGTGTGTGTGTGCGTGTGTGTAATGAGCTACATAAATATAAAACATCACTAGAAATTGTTGGAAAAGCTGAGAAAGGTAGGGGAAATTGAATTTTCTTAAATTGCTATTTGACGGATTCTATTTTCAGTTTTATCCATACTTTGCTGGTATAGGCATAATCTTCAAATGGTTTTTATCTTTTTCTTGTATATTTTATAAGTCATTGATATATTCAGCATCATAACATCTCTCCAGTGGCATCTTTTTATGTCCGGGAAAGAGAGCCGTAGATGAACTGATTGTGATCGCTGATTGGCAGTAAAGCATCTGAAATTGCTAGGTTTATACTGCTGAGAAGTGTCACGTATTAATATGGGCCTCGTTGATATTCTTGGGCTGTTTTCTATCATGAGGCAGGTCTCCTTCCTTGTTCTACCCTCTTCCAGAGCTCCTCACAGACAGTCTCTAGTAACCTGTGAGAAGGGCTGGGGCAGGGGCTTGCTGTACAAATCCAGGGGAGTGGGCCTGGATGCTAATTTAACCTGCATCTAAAAGTCTTTTTCTCTCTCTTCTTAGCACTTAAAAGCTTAGTTGTGTGCATATAGTTACTGTAAAATAGCTTTCCTCAGTCTAGTACTTGTGGAATTTCCCCTTTGATTTTTTCAGAACCCCTGTGAATTGGAAAATTAGCTTACATGTTGCCTTAAGTGGGGATTTAATTTGTTCACTTTTACACAACTACTTTGTAAGTACTCAGAAGCTGCCCCCTGCCAAACTCCCCCTTCAGTAACGATTGTCTCTTTGTATTACTTCTGTGTCATTAGTATAATTGTCCCAATCAGAAGTCCTTTTTGAGTGACCTCTTTTTATATAATTTGTTTCCTGAGAAATGGTCTCTTTCAGATTGAATGATTTATTTAAGTTTCAAGTATAAAAATAACGCTTAAATGTCCCCTTGAGTCCCTGTTTACATTGAGGCTTCTAGATGAGATTGGAAATGAAAGGTTAGATCTTCTGGTCCACATATGGGTACTGTCATGAACTCTCTGATAACAGGACAACCCTCAAATCCTAGGACCACTTTGTAAGTTGTTTCTTTTTTTAAGTTTATTTTGAGGGGGGAGGGGCAGAGAGAAGGATAGAGTGAACCCCAAGCAGGTTTCACACGGTCAGTGTGGAGTCCAATGTGGGGTTCTAGCCCACAAACTGCCGGATCATAGCCTGAGCTGACATCAAGAGTCAGTTGCTCAGTTGACTGAGTCCCCCAGGCTTCCCCCATCTTCTAAGTTTTAGGTCTTGGGTGAGTCAGTTCACTGCACTGAACCTCATCTGAGTAAAATTAGTGCTAAGCAGCACTCCCAGGGAGTTAATATCATGTAGAGCAAGAGCATGTAAAGAGCCGGAAGTGCTTCAGGTACTGTAGTAACTCACTAAGAAGTGACTCTTCGTATCAAACCAGGAAAATGCCCTGAGTGGCTTCAGGACTCCTGGACTCCTAAAGGTTAATATCCTGATGATGGGGGATAATTAAAATGGTACGCACTCGGGGAAAAAGATAGGAGCTTAAGGGGTGGCAGAACAAGAATAGGTTTCTCATTAGCCACCACGGGAGATGTGCATGCATTTCATACAGGGTCTGCTTGGGTTTTGGTCATTCTTTTTTTTAATTATTTTTAAAAGTTTTTATTTCTTAGATAAAGACAGCATGAGCAGGGGAGGGTCAGAGATGGGGAGACACAGAATCTGAAACAGGCTCCAGGCTCTGAGCTAGCTGCCAGCACAGAGCCGGATACGGGGCTCAAACCCACGAATAGTGAGATAATGACCTGAGCTGAAGTTGAGTGCTTAACTGACTGAGGCACTCAGGCTTTGGTCATTCTCTCTGTCTTCCTCAGGAGGACCAGGTGACCCGGTACACCAAGTGTCCTGCTGTTCCCGGGCATAAACTGACCACTGAGAAATGCAAGAGAACTATACCTACATTCTTTTTCAGTTTTTTTTTTTTTCCAGTCTTTTGTGTTATGTTTAGCATTACAGGAATATATTCAGGAGATGGGAAACCTGATGATGATCCTACGAATTCTAGAGCAGGAACACTTTTTCTTCTGCTATCCATCCCTTTTTCAGACTCCAGGAAATTTCCCTACCTCTTCCATCTCTGTGATCCTTTCCTTTCTTTCCCCAGATACCTGGCTTCATCTGTTTACTGAACTTAGAATCGGCTGCTCCAAAGAGTCTAGCAGCTTCTCCCTGCCTTGCAAAATCTGAGAGGTGCAGCAAGCCTGGCTATATGCTTAGCACATGGGGGTTATTATGTGTAAAGAGGGGTGGGCATATGTGTGTTATGGGTTGGAAGAAGACAAAACTATAGATAGTTTCAGATATTTGGGACTATTCTATCACTGTAGGACTAGATAGAACAGCTTTTAAAAAAATTTTAAGTTCACTGTGTCCCAATATTTTTGAGTTGTAAGTAAAACATTAAAATCAACTTAAAAACTTTATTCTGGGGTGCCCGGGTGGTTCAGTTGGCAAAGTGTCTGACTTTGGCTCAGGTCATGATCTCCCCATTTATGAATTCAAGCCCTACATTAGGGTCTGTGCTGATAGCTGAGAACCTGGAGCCTCCTTCAGATTCTGTCTCTGTCTGTCTGCCCCTCCCCTGCTCACGCTCTGTCTCTCTCTCTCAAAAATAAGTAAAACATTAAAAAATTGTATTCCTATCAACACAATCGATTTTAGCATCACTAATGCAGATATCAGTGGACCCCTTGGTCCATTTATCAGAGATTACCATTTTTTAGAGGCCTGGCATCACTTGGGCATCTATGAAGAGGTAGAGGAGTAGATAAATTAGGACTCCAGTATTCTTTTTTTTTAATTTTTTTTTTTTTTTTTTTTCTAGGAGAAAGAGAGAGAGACCATGTGAGCAGGGGAGGGTCAGAGAGAGAGGGAGTCACAGACTGAAACAGGCTCCAGGCTCTGAGCTGGCAGTCAGCACAGAGCCCGATGCGGGGCTCGAACCCACGAACTGTGAGATCATGACCTAAGGGAAAGTCGGACGTTTAACTGACTAAGCCACCCAGGCGACCCAGGACTCCAGTATTCTTAAGCAGGGGAGAGATTCAATCTTAACAAAAATCATGTGCATGTGATATTTTTAAGGCACCAAACAACAGGCATAAAGAACCTTACAAGAGCAATCACATTTTAACCAATAAAGGCACTTAGAGACTGCACTTCTACCCATATAGGTGGTCTGGTTTTGCCCACAGCTTGATCTGTGATTTTTCACAAGTCAAACAAAAGAAAAAGTGTCGCTAGATGTGCTTCTTAGTGTTTAGACCATTTTATAGCCATTATATTTTTTATCAGTCACTTTTCATTTTATTTACTTATTTTTAAAAAGCACTGTGATTTTGTTCATAGGGATTCAACTTCCTGATTTCCAAAAAGCAGTATAAGGACAGTGATTACTAAGCAAGATTGTAGGGTAGAATGGGTAGGAGTTCTAGAAGATGCTATTTGGTCTCCGTTAAAGGTATCCAGTGAATTGGCAGTTGATATTTCTAATTGGAGAAAATACAGGTGAGCTGACTGGAATAATCATTTGGCTACCAAGGTACAGGGAACTTGACAGTATATTCTTCACCATACCCTTGGCCTGTTATAGAAGTCACAGCTATGTGGTTCTAATCTGCCACTTTGGATCAGGCTGAGTTTCTCATAAAAGGTCTTCAGTATTATCAATATCTTCTAGAACACCACCATAACCTCAGTTAAGGGTAAGAGTATTAGCAAAACCATATGGCTACAGCATATTGGGTGATCAATTGGCTGCAGAAGGATGTGATCAGTTCCAGATACTGTTCTTGGATCATTGCTTCGACTCTGCTCAGTTTCCACATGGACTGCAAATAGCACAGGCTGGTCATTCCAAATGCTCAGTCTTGCATGCAGGCTGATACCACTATCATGGCAAGAACCGATGATTTCTCAACATTGCCTCTGCATAGTCCTCAGCCTCCAGGTCGGGAAAAGAATCCAGTATAATCTGTCATCTTGCTTTTCAGCTTGGAAGGAGCCTGGAGTCAAACCATGAGATCTTGCTAGTAGCCAATTAAGTTTCCACATTAATGTCAGACAGCACTGGGATCTAAAACAGAGCCTAAAAACTAGACTATTACCAGCGTCTGTATGTGTGATGTCATTCTCCTGCCTCTGAATCTATTTCTCACTCTTGTTTGGTGATGTGCTTTTACTGTAAAATAGAACACACATCAGAAACTCAAAAATAGCTCAATTATTTCAAAACAAAGCCTGGATATTATTCACCTAAGTCAGGAACTCTGTTTTAGAGTGCCCCTTTGCTGCCTTTTTGTTTTCTCTCCAAAGAAAACCCATTGAATTTTACTTACCTTTGAAATTTATTTAAATGGAACCATATTGTGTCATATTTTATTTGCCTTCTTTGGATTCATCATTTTGTGAAATTCATGTTTCACTAGGAATATTCATTTTTTTGAGATTCAGTGCTCCATTATAGGACTCTCAATCTAGCTTATGTTAACAAGCATCTAAATTGTGAATCGTTTCCAGTTTGAAGGTTGTATTAGAGTTCTCTAGAGAAACAAAACCAATAGGGTGTTTGTGTATGTACTCAAACTCTTCTCTAGGAGAGATTTTAAGGAATTAGCCAATGTGATTGTGGTGGCTTATGAGCCCAAAATCTTCAGGGCAGACCAGCAAGCTAGAGATGCAGGGAAGAGATGCAGTCTTGAATCTAAATGTGATTTGGAGAGAGAATTACTTCCTTTTTGGGGATCTTGATATTTTTCTTTTAAGGCCTTCAACTGATAAGATCCATCCATATTATGGAGGGTAATGTACTTAATGTCTGATTTACTTAAAATTTTTAATGTTTATTTATGATAGAGACAGAGTGCAAATGTGGGAGGAGTAGGGAGAGACAGACAGACAGAATCCAAAGCAGGCCACAGGCTCCAGGCTCCGAGCTGTCAGCACAGAGCCCCCTGTAGGGCTTGAACTCACAAACCATGAGATCATGACCTGAGGTGAAGTTGGACGCTTAACGACTGAGCCATCTAGGTACCCATTACAGTCTGATTTAAATGTTAGTCACATTTAAATACCTTCACAGAAACATCTAGAGTGCTGTTTGACCAAAAATTACTTATGTGGCCTAAACAACTGGCTCACAAAATTAACTGTAACTGAGCTATTAGGGAAAGTGCTTGGTATGTTTATTGTACATGTGTTTTGATGCACATAGTTGTGTTTGTCATGAAAAGTACAGAAGAATGAAATTGAATGTCCCTCTTTTCCAAAGTTAAAACACCAGCCAGTCTCCAACACTTAGAGGTCTTATAAGACTTAAAGGTCTTATTCCTGCTATTCTTCTGTTCTGCACCTGTTCACATCCCTTGACTAGGGTTAATGAGCTGTTGTCTCTGATTTGTTTTTTGTCTTTAAACATGTCAGATATAAGTCTTAACAGTTATATCTGTTGCAGGGAAGTTTTCTACCACACCTTGATTTGCCCCTAAATTTCTTAGTGGTATTTTTGATGAATAAAACTTAACTTCAATTTAGGCAAACTTCCCTATTTTTTGATGGTTAATACTTTCTTATCCAGATTAAGAATTTATCAACAGTTATGTTGTATTGTGTATTACATATCCTACATATTAAATATACATATAACTTTTAGGTGGGATATTACTCTTTCACATTTAGATCTGAATCCACTTGCTAACTGATTTTGTGTATTTGAAAGAGAAATCAATTTTTACCTCCTCCCTCCCATGTGAATATCTATTTATCACAGAGTAACTTTTTATAAGCTTTTTTCTCACCAACTATGTAGTATCATGGTTCTCTTAAATATCCATATACATATGGGTCTTAAGTTTTTACTCCTTTGATCTCTCTGCTCTTGTACCAATACAATGCCATCCTAGTTACTGTGCTGTATAATATATGTGGCTGGTTTTTGTATAAAATGTGAGATGGGGTGGGGGGGGTGCCTGGGTGGCTCAGTCAGTTGGACATCTGACTCTTGATACTGGCTCAGGTCATGATCCCAGGGTCATGGGATTGAGTTTTGGACTCAGGACTTCGCTGAGCATGGAGCGTGCTTGGGATTCTCTCACCCCCGTCNTCGTTCCCCCTCCCCTCTTCCCCCCTCTTCTCCCCCCACTCATGTTTTCTCTAAAATAAATATATAAACATGTGAGATAGGAATTTGATTTCACTTTCTCATGTGACTAATAAATTATACAAGGTATATTTGTTGAATAATCCAAAATGACTGCTGCAGACTGAAATATCAACTTTTCAATACAAGTGTTTAGCATTGGTTAGTATCAAGCATTCATTATATAGAAATTACTATAGCTTAATAAGAATATAGATCTAATATCTGGTACAGCAAGACTATTTTAATTCAATAATGCTCTTAAGTCTTTTGCTTCTACATGAATTTTTGTATAATCTGTTACATAGCTTCCCCCAAACCCCTGTTAGGATTTTGTTTATAAATAATTCTGTTAGATGTGTAGATAATGTAGGCTTGAATTCATTCTGATCGTCTTAAAACTGGTGAATGTAGTATACTACCTATTTATTTGGGTGATCTTTTATGTTATCTGAATGTATGTGGTATATTAGTCTTTTTTATTCATTGTTTCCTTAAAAACTTCTCAATAATCTATGTTTCACTGGATTTATTCTTAAGCACCTTCCATAATTCTCTTCTGTTTTATCTTAGTGGTGATGTTTTCTCTTTGTTAAACATATGAAAATGCAATTGACTTTTGGCTTTAATATTATATGTAGTTATCTTGTAAATCTCTTTAATTTCTCAATTTGTTATTTGGGAGATTTTTATCACTTACAAGTGTATTTTTCCCTTTGCAGTACTTTAACTTTATTTTTGGATTTCAATTTTTCCATTTTTAATAATTCATATGTTGAATTTTAGATTTTTTTTTTTTTTATAGAACTCATGAAGCTGAATTGTTTTTTTCCCCCATCCCTTCTGATATTTGCTGTCTTTTTTGGCCAATCATGTTCCTTACATTATCCATATTAGGCTTCTGAACTTCAAAAATATTTTTTCCCCTTGCGCTATATTTCTGTTTTCCAAATTGAGTAATAGAAATCAAGGCAAAAATAAATAGAAGTCTTGCATCATGAACTATTTGTAACTATTCTTACAAATTCTTACAAATTCTTAACTAGTCTTACCCACTAGGTGGCAGTTGCTAAGGATGGAAAAATTGTTGACACCTCTGTAGTACTTAACTCACTTCCACTTGGTACTAGATTTTGCACTGCTTTTGACTGCTATATACTTAATTATATTTGAACACTTAATCTTCTTCCTTAGTTGTCTGTCTTTAGGTCTAGCTAGACTCCCCCACCCGCCTTCCCTTACTGAAATCTGCATAATTTTAGTTCAATCTCCATCATGTTGCTACAGTTGCCTGAAATAATTTTCTTTGGTTTTAAGACTCTCATCCTGCTTGTGTTGGGATTCTGCTCGTCTTACAAAGATTTTTCTTTCTCTCCTGAGGATTTTTTTCGTTTTGCTTTGGCTCTTTTAATTCCTTTCCTCCCCATCTATTCTATTTCTTTACTTTCAAAACCACTTCCATTAAAAACACTATATAGAAAACATGAAAAGTACAAAACTTAAAAGTAACCAAGTTATTTGTTGGACAAGGTGATGAATTGTTGGCTAAAAATTTTTGGATCCCCTAACTAGATGTACTAATTCTGTCCTAGACCAAGAGAGCCATCTTCAATAGCCATTAGGTCTATTTTTCTGTTATACCCTGTGGAAATTCTTGCATCCAAATGAGCATCTGCATATGTGGATTGATGGTTCATGAGAAGTGGAATATAGTGAAATAAATGAACAAATAATGGATGTGCAGAATATTTATACTTGGCTTTGAGGTTCAGTGGGGATCTTAGCACATTCTTCTACATGAAACATGAAACTTTTAGATCTGTGCCTTGTTTCATGACTTGGTACCACTTTAACTCTCCAGTTCTAAGTGAACTGCAATTCTTTGTGCCTGGTCTCAAAAATAACTCCCACATGAATAATGTAGAGTGTTGTTAAGTCCTAAATTATGTGAACTCAAGACATCAAACTTTCTTGATTAGGGAATAAAAGAATACCTAAAATCTAGAGCACTTACTGTGTTCTAGGTATTGTTTTAAGTATTTTACATATAGTAATATATTTAAACTTCACTACCAAACCAAAATGTAAGCATACTATATTCTAGAGGCATTTAATTGATTTTCCTGAGGTCACACAACCAGTTATTCATTTGAATTCATCCAATTTGGCTCTAGAATCTGGAATCTTAACCATTACATTCTGCTTTTTCAGAGTAAATAGTGGAGCTCCTAAAGGAATCAAAGTTCTGTTTTCTAGTCCAAAGAACATTTTTGATGTTCTGTAAAGAATAGATTAGTAGATATATACTGCTAACTGGTATATATTTGTGTTTTACACGATATCAAGATTGGCCACAGTAATCATTTGGATCATCAAACAGTGTACTCTTTTTTGATTCCTTTATGTGCCAGCTTCAGTTACTTAGGGTTTTGTCTAATTTCACTTTTTTTTCCAATATAAGAATCTTGCTGGAGTCCTAAACCTTCCATGTTTACGGCTCACCAACGGTATTTTACAGAGTTAGAAGAACTGGATCTTGTCTTAGTTTCATGGAGAGAAAAGCAGCATGACTTTCTCTGCTCTGTGATTTGTTTAACCCTATCGAACTTTAAAAATTTTGGTTTTTGATATCCTCATAACGAAAGACCTTTTGAGATGTATAGTGTAATAGGAATGGTGTGACCCTGAATTAATGAGTATACTGCATGATAGGATGTTGGTGAAGGGCAGACTACAAAACTATAGTTTCCTGGTTTCAAGATCTAGCACTATCCTAAGTAGATGACCTTAAGCAATTTACATAAAATTTCTGTGACTGTTTCCCCATTCATAAAATATGAACAGTACTATCAACTTTAAATACATTGCAGAGTTAAGAATTAAGTGAATGAACACATTAAAAAAATCTCACACAATAAATGCCATGTAAATGATACCTTGTACTATAATAGTCCGTCATTTTCTTGAGTTAGAACAATTTAGCTGTCGCTGAAATATATGCATACAAATAAGCGTTTAAACTGTAATAGTTACTATAAATGAAAATTCACCGTGCTGTAGAAGAGCTAACAAGGAAACTCGAATAAGATCAGACACACAAGTTCAAGGATGTGACATCCAAAATAAGAATGATGGATGAATGACTACATGGTATTCCAAGTGGAAGGAATGGCACTAGCAAAGATCCCATGAAGAAGGAAGCATGGCCTGTGCAGTGAATGGAAGGAAACACAGTGTAGCTTGAATTTACGATGGGAGAGGCTATAGCAAGAAATAATAATTGAGAGTTAATCAGATAGTATAGGCCATGTAGACCATACTATAAATGTGATCTTGAATAAGGTATATCCATGAAGTAAGTGGCTGAATTCATCATGAAGAGATTATTCTGGACAGTTTATTACTATTTCCCAGTCATGTTTGGCCAATTTACACAAGTCAAATCGTTGCATTTTCCTTAATTGCTTTGGGTGTCTTCCTTTTGTTCGTTCTTCCCTGTTATGGATTGAATTCTGTCCCTTTCCCCTATTGACATGTTGAAACCCTAACTTCTACTACCTTAGATTATTGTATTTAAAGAGACTTCAAAGAAGTAATTATTAAAATGATGGTAATCATCAAGGTGGACCCTAACCTAATTTAACTAGTGTCATTAGAAGAGGCATTTAGGACCTAACAGTGCACCAGCGATGTGAGCACACAGAGGAAAGGCCACATGAGGACACAGAATGGCTGTGTGCAAATTCAGAGGAAATGAAACCTGCCAAAACCTTAAGCTTGGACTTGAAGTGCTCGGAACTATGAGAAAGCAAATCTCACTGTTCAACCACCCAGTTGGTGGTATTGTGGAATGGCAGCCTTGGTAGACTCCGACTTATTTCCCCTCTTTCTGTTTTTAAATTTTAATCTCCAATTGTAAGATTATAGACTTTTCTCATGACCAATCATTTGTTACTACAAAGATGAATTGTTATTTGAGGACACTCTAACATGCCATTTGCTGGAGGTGGCTGATTACAACTAATACAAATTCCCTTAGGGGAATAAGCATGAGGGGATCTGGTTTTGTGGTTCTCATTCCAGCAAAGCTCCTACTGAAGCCCTGGGAGCCTGTCCTGACTACTAGTTGTACCATCCATGGCCCTGTGGTTGGTACATTGGGATAGTTCTAATAGTTCTTAGTATGTCTCCTTTAATAATTAATGTTTCAGTTGTTTTAAATTTTTCAATACATTAAAAAAAGCTCACATACAGGGTCATATGTCCAAATTATTATACAAAATAGATGTTTTGCAGTAATTTACATGAAATTAATTCCATCCCAGGGTTCTGGTAAAAAATTAGAAGTCACTTAAAGGCTGAGCTCTGGTGGTTATGTGTCACTAGATTTCCTCTGTGGAACCATTTCCTTATAAATCTTTGCAGTCCCTTTATATTCTGTATGCATTTGGTCTCTTGATGGCTGCAATGGTTCTTAATTGCATTTCCGTAGGCTGTCCCAGTGGTAGGTTTCTTTCAACTAACAACTAATAGTGATATGCCATCCTGGCAAAAAAAACAAACAAAAAACAAAACAAAAAAACAAACTGGTTTATTTAATTAACAATAGTAATGTCTTTCTAACTTTAAAGAAAAATGAAAGCCTATCACTTGATTAGCAGATCATTCTAGAAAATGAAGCATATTTTTGTTGGGTCAAGTTTGTTGGCTTTTAAATTTAGTTCTTATTTATGTATTTTTAATCTTAGGGGCTCAGAGTTGAGTTAATCATGCTCTTCAGTTCCTGGAAATTAGTATTGATCAGGCACAGAACTTCTGCAATTTTTTTAATTATTATTTATTCCCATTTGTCACTCTTCTCTTTAGACAATGTTCCAAATAGGATTTAAAAAAATCTGCTTTATTAAGATACATCCGACCTACAATTTTAATGTATACAATGTTGTGATTTTTACATACATACATATTGTGAAAAGATTACCACAAGATTAGTTCCTGGAAATTAGTATTGATCAGGCACAGAACTTCTGCAATTTTTTTAATTATTATTTATTCCCATTTGTCACTCTTCTCTTTAGACAATGTTCCAAATAGGATTTAAAAAAATCTGCTTTATTAAGATACATCCGACCTACAATTTTAATGTATACAATGTTGTGATTTTTACATACATACATATTGTGAAAAGATTACCACAAGATTAGTTAACACATGTGTCACCTTACATAATTACTACTTTTTTTGTGTGGTGAAAACTTTAAATTTTTTATTTTTTTAAATTTTTTAAGTAGGCTTCACACTCCGCATTGTGGGGCTTGAACTCAGGATCCTGAGATCAAGACCTGAGTTGAGATCAAGAGACTGACGCTTAACTGATTGAACCACTCAGGTGCTCCTAAAATCTACTCCAAACTTTCAAATACACAATATAGTCAACTGTAGTTACTATGCTGTATGTTATATCCCTAGAATTCATTCATCTTACAACTGGAAGTTTGTATCTTTTGACAACTTTTACTCATTTCTCCCATCCACTATCCCTGGCAACAGCCATTTTGTTGTTCTATTATATTTGTTTTGTTTCTCATAAAACACGTACACATATTTTTAACTTGCATAATTGCTGTGTAATCCACATGGTCTTTTTTTTTTTTTTTTAATACGGAGTTTCTCAGGATAGTATCTCTTTAAAAATTTATATAAAATATCTTAAGGGCTCTCATTTGAAAAAACCCAAAACCTTAGTGATATGGTAGGCTCATTCTTTACCTACTCTTACACTTCCAATTAAGCAAATAATGCTGCATCTATAAATGGATATGCAATTTTAATATGACAGTAGTTCAAGAATGTGTACTACATACAGAACATGAGATCTCCAGAGCCCATTGGAATATTCACTAGGAAAGGGAAACTTATTTCTGATTAAGAGTGAAGATGTGATTGAAAAAAGTAAAGGAAAGCACAAACAAAATAAGATTTCCTCCCTTATAAGCAGCTGAATGGACTTGGACATGCATGTGCTTCTAGTAAGAGTAGGTAAGCACCAGCTAAGATTCAATCAGTGGCATCACAGAGGATAGTAATCTGAAAGGAGGAGGGGTCAATATTTACAAAAGGATATGGGTATTAGGCTAATTGAAAGTACAGCACTTGGTGATTCTATATTGAGAAGATGCAGGGAAATGGGAATCTAAACACAGATGTAGTAAACATTTGAGATCAATTTCCTGCCTGAGGAAAACATCAGTGGTAAAGGTGAGAAGATTTGGTTCCACAGAATCAAATTGCCCATATAACTATATTAGATCTATGTGTGTGACATCTGTCCATTAGTGATATGAGCATTATATATTTATATAATTAAAACTATTAGTATAACTCAGTGATAAGATTGCTTGTCCTGATATCAGATAGTCCAGGAAGAGCTGGAAGAGAAAGTGGAGAGAAAGAAATTTCAGGCAATATTGCACTGAAGGGATTATCTGAGGGAAATTAATAAGTATCCAAATGGTTGATGTACTCCTAGATAAGTAGACAAGTTCTGTTTGTGGTGCAGTGTGCTTCACAAGAGTGGGAGTTGGCAAGGTACAGTGTGGATCAAATTGGGCCTGCTGTCTGTTTCTATAAATGGCATTTTATTAGAATACAGCAGCATTCATTTGCTTGCATATGATCTACAGCTACATTTGTGAGAAGACTGCAGAGGCTCAGTAGCTGTAATGGACCATTTTGCTCTCAAAGCCCAAAATATTTGTTATGGTGCTGTTTACAATATTTGACCACACTTTGACTAGGTAATACTAACAAGTTAAGTTTCTGAGGTGAGTGTAGACTACTGAAGATGACTGGAGAGAGGTAGAGCCTGGAAGGTGGTTAAGCTTGACTTACAGCATCCCATGGACAGGATTTTAAAGTCAGAAAATAAAAGTACAAGGACAATGGTCTTGGTTTAGGGGATGAAAAGAAAAATATCAGTGGTGTTTAGACCAGATATTCTAAAGACATGAACAAAGTTGAATCCTGTAGATCTCAGTAGTCCTTCTTAGTTATTTCAGTCATTGAAATGACAGAGGACATAAATAAACCTGCCAGCACTTTGTTCCTGAGTTCAGTTTCATAATCTTAGGTGATTGAAGTAAAGGTACACACAGTTGACGTACAATTCAGTTTATTTGCTGCAAGAAAGTTGCCGATGAGCAAGATTAGCCTTTCACATTCACTTTGGATGTGTATGTGCTATGTGCTCTAGTGAGTTACTTACAAAGCAGTAATGACGATGTGGTTCCTTCGAGTGAACATGGCCATTTTCAACTTGGGAAGGAGTTTGGTCTGAGAATCTTTTGGACTCTTCAGCAGAAAGGTTTACTTAAAAAAAACAAAAAAACAAAAACAAAAAAAAAAAAACAAAAAAAACCCCTCTGGAGACCTTTTGTGGATGTTCACAAGTTTGTACTGTTTATTTGACCAAAACCTCTAGGTCAAGATTTTAGCCCATTTCAAACACTGATTTGCTTTTCAGTATGAGGTCTTGTAAAGAGAAGTTTTTGGGACTACAAATATATGAAGTTTAACAAGTCTGAATGTGTGTTAGTAGCATGTATTAAATGCTCTTACGTGGCTGAGACTTTGCATAACTAAGAACACTGATAAATTGTTCTACAAGGACTTCAGCTAAGGATACAACTTCTGAAAAATATTCTTCCTTAAAGTGAAATGGACCCTTATAGATTTCACACGTCAAATATAAACTCTTATATTAACCTAGTGTTCAATATTGTACACTGGCATTTTATAAAGGAAAATATAAATGAATGAAGAATACTTTGAGAAGGAATTCAAGTGAATATTATATGATTGGAAGTGTATGTTATATGTGGCCTAACTTTGGAAAATGGCTTCAGTGTTAAAGGCAGAAAAACATTTCCTGAAAATGCCTCCAATCTAACTAGAAACCTCATTGGCAAATTTGAATGCCAAGCTTGCAGTTTGGCAAAACCCTAATCACAGTGAACTTCTTAAAGAAAGGTCCACAATATTATGTGATAGTCTAGAAAAAATTCTAATCAGTATTGAGCTTAAATGTATGGCCAGGTGACCTTTTAGAATCTTTAGTTTATAGCATTAGAAATATGTATAATGCCTGGCTAGAGGTTTATCAACTTTATTTTTTCAAAAAACCAACTCTTGGTCTCATCTGTTCAACTGTTGTTTTTTTTGTTTTTTGTTTTTTTGTTTTTTGGTTTTTTTTGGATTCTATATTTATTTCTGCCCTGATTTTTATTGTTTCTCTTCTTCTGCTGGGTTTGGGGTGCTCTTGTTGCTCTGCTTCTAGTTCCTTTAGGTGAGCTATTAGATTTTGTACTTGTGCTTTTTCTAATTTCTTGAAATAGGCCTGGAGTGCAATGTACTTTTCTTTGGACTGCCTTTGCTACATCCCAAAGAGTTTGGATTGTTGTATTTTCATTTTCATTTGTTTCCATATTTCTTAATTTCTTCGCTAATTGCCTGATTGGCCCATTCATTCTTTAGTAGGGTGTTCTTTAACCTTCATGTTTTTGGAGGTTTTGCAGACTTTTTCCTTCTTCAAGTTTCATAGCATCGTGATCTGAGAGTGTGCAATGGTATGTTCTCAATTCTTTTATGTTTATTGAGGGCTGCTTTATGACCCAGTATGTGATCTATCTTGGAGAATGTACCATGTGCACTCAAGAAGAAAGTGAATTCCTACTNCATTCTTGTCCATAAGATTGTTTCTGTTTGTGATTAACTGTTTTATGCATCTATGTGCTTCCATATTCGGTGCACAAACATTTATAATTGTTAGCTCTTTCTGATAGACCCTATAATTATTATATAATGCCCTTCTTCATCCCTTGTTACTGCCTGTACTTTAAAGTCCAGTTTGTCCGATAAAAGTATGGCTACTCCAGTTTTCTTTTGACTTCCAGTCGCATGATAGATATTTCTCCATCCCCTTACCTTCAATCTGAAGGTGTCCTTGGATCTAAAACGAGTCTCTTGTAGACAGCAAATAGATGGATTTTGTTTTTTTTTATCCATTCTGCTACCTTATGTCTTTTGAATGGAGCATTTAGTCAGTTTACATTCAGTGTTATTATTGGAAAATATGGGTTTAGAGTCATTGTGTTCTCTGTAGGATTCATGCTTGTATTGGTGTCTCTGGTACTTTGTGTGCCTTGCAACATTTCCCTCATACAGTCCCCTTTAGGATTTCTTGCAGGGCTGGTTTAGCGGTGATGAATTTCTTCAATTTTTCTTTGTTTGGGAAAACCTTTATCTCTCCTAATCTGAATGACAGGCTTGCTGGATAGAGGATTCCTGGCTGCATATTTTTTCTGTTCATCACATTGAAGAGTTCCTGCCATTCCTTTCTGGCCTGCCAAGTTTCAGTTTCAGTTCTGCTTTCAGAATTCTCTGTGTCCTTATATTTTTCCAGTTTCACTATGGTATGTCGTGCAGAAGATCGATTCAAGTTACATCTGAGGGGATTTCTCTATGCCTCTTGGATTTCAATGTCTGTTTCCTTCCACAGACTGGGGAAGTTCTCAGCTATAAATTGTTCAAGTACCCCTGCAGCTGCCTTTCCTCTTTTTTTCTGGAATTCCTATGATACGGACATTATTCTGTTTGATTGCATCACTCAGTTTTCAAATTCTCCTTTCGTGCTCCTGGATCAATTGATCTCTTTTTCTCAGCTTCCTCTTTTTCTACAATTGTGTCTTCTAATTCACCTATTCTCCTCTCTGCCTCTTCAAGGTGCAGTGGTTACCTTCATTTTATTATGCACCTCATTTATAACATTTTTTAAATTCACCACAACTATTTTTAAGGTACACAATCTTTGTAGCAATAGCTTCTCTGGTGTCTTCCATGCCTTTTTCAAGCCCAGTGATTAATTTTATGACTATTGTTCTAAATTCTTGGTCAGCTATGTTGCTTATATCTGTTTTGAGCAATTCTCAGTTTTAATTTTTTTTTATTTTTGAGAGAGAGTGCTCACGAGCGAGCGCGTGAGCAGGGGAGGGTCAGAGAGAGAGGGAGATACAGAATCTGAAAACAGGCTCCACACTCTGAGCCTCAGAGAGAGAGAGGGAGATACAGAATCTGAAGACAGATTCTGAGCTGTCAGCATAAAGCCCAACGTGGGGCTCAAACCCATGAACTGTGAGATCATGACCTGAGCTGAAGTTGATGCTTAACTGACTGAGTCACCCAGGAGCCCCTGTTTTGAGCAATTCATTAGCTGTCATTTCTTCCTGGAATTTCTTTAGAGGAGAGTTCTTCTGTTTCATCATTTTGGCTAGCTTTCTGTCTCTTGTAAGTTTTAAAGGCTTGTTATGCACTCTGTACCTGCAAGTTTTGCTATATTAAAGGAGGCTCATTGACTGTCAATGACCTGTCCATTCAGGAAGTGTTCTTTTAATGGTGTCCCTTGGTCTCTCTTCTTATGCCTCTGGTTATTTTATTTCCCTACTCATAGTGATATTTGGAACTCTTCACCATGTGTACTTTGGCTTCTTTCTTGAGGTAGCCCTGAAAATGAAAACAGACCAACACACAGGGAACAAAAGCATGCAAATGCACAGAGAAATCAAACAAACATGCAAACCAAAAGGGAAAAACAAAACAAAATGACCACAAAAAACCAAAAGACACAGGACAGTGTAAAAGCTTAAAACCAGAAATCCCAGCTACAAATAAAGAGTAGGGTTGAGGCAGTGCTGATATAAGAGCATACACAAAGAGAAATGACAGGGGTGGGGAGAGAGTGAAATTGAACATTGACCAGGCAGAGGGACTAAAAGGCTTAATTCAGAGAGAGAAAGAGGAGAACATGGTAGGAGGTGAGGAGAAAGAAATGAAAATAATGTTACCCAAAGAAACTATATAGTCTGATTTTTCCAGAGAGAGAGAAAGGAAGGTAATGATGATGGAGGTGTATAATATGCATCAAGAGAATGGATTAAATGTGACTGTTTAAGCAAACCAATGACAAGAGTGCCCAGTTCAGAGGAGGGGAGAGATAAGAATGAGCTAAGGGAAAATACATCTGAATAGCAAGAATTGATCTAGAGTTAATCCCAGCAATACTTCGATTTTGGTCTTGCCCCAGGCTCCAGTTAAAAACAAAACAAAACAAAAAGGCAGCTCTCCAATGCAGATGGGTGTGGTTTGGTGCAGGCAGGTGTTACCTCCACTGTGGGTCCCGGGGCTACTCCCTGAAGCCCCCCACCCCCCAGTGGTTGTGGGGAGAAAATGGTCCTGAGTCCTTTCTCGAACCAAGCATTGCAAATCACTCTTTTGGGTCCGATCTCCCTGTGCTGCGGGTGTAGCCAAAGTGGGGCACGTTCTACGTCCCAAACCCTGCCTCGTTTCTAGATTTCAGTCCACATCCTTTAATGATCCCACCCAAATGTAATCCTGCTTCCCAGTCAGGGATAAAGTAGGGGGAGCAGGGGAGCAGGATTACATTTTGGGTGGGATGTGGCCAAAGAAAGTGCCACAGCTAGAGATAGGATCACTCTCCAAATGCCCTGTGGTTAGAGATGGGATAATAGGATCCCTCTCCTTCCCAGGCTGAGTTTCTTTTCTTCTCCAAGGACAGTTCTATGAGCAGTTTCACCCGCTCTTTCTCTTCCCCTTGTTTCTCTGAGGCTCTATGTGGAGGGGGCTCTCTCCCCTCGTGCCTCCAGGTCCTGGCTGTGTCAGTCTTACACATTCCCTTATCACTCAGGGAGGATAGATTTGAGCCTGGAGGAACGAAGGGAGAAAGACCACATACCTGCTCTGTAATTGCTGGAAATTTCAGTTTCTTTGAATTTCTTGTGCTGCTTCAATGAAGTAAAGAGATCCTTTTCAGTAATTGGCCCGGCTCTGATCTAAATCACTAAAGTATCAAATCACACGAGCTAGAATTGTGCCCAGTTCTGGTTGACCCTAGACTTTTTTTTTTTTTTTTTTTTTTTTTTTTTTGTTCCT
>NW_027551569.1:142153-193376 GCF_008692635.1 Crocuta crocuta | reverse complement strand
TTGACCCTAGATTTTTTTTTTTTTTTTTTTTTTTTTTGCTGGATCTCCACTAGACTAAAAAAAGGCAAAATTCTTAACTGTGTGAAGCCTACATTCTAGGCACAGGGGAGCAGAAATACAAACATACTAATGATCTAATAGGTTGGCGAGTAATGAATGTTATTGAGAATAAAGCAGCACATGGAGCATTGAGATTATAGGCAGAATCCCAGTGTTCAATTTAAACAGTGGACAGGGTAAGCCTCAGTAGGAAGGTGGGATTTGAACAGGCTAGAGGGAGGTGAATGAAACAAATGTCTGAGGGAAGAGCATTCTAGATAATGGGAATAATCACTGCAAAAGCTCAGAGGAAAGATACCTGATATCCTCAGGGAACAATTATAAACTAATATGCCTGGAATAGAGTCAGCAAAGGGAGGGGCGAGGAGGACAGAGAAGATGTGGATTGAATTCCCTGCACCATTTATTGATTACACAATGGCAAACAGTAGAGCCATCTTTCAAGGGTCTCAGTGAGTTCAATGCTTTTTCCATGGCCTATTTACCTTGCAAGATTTTGGGAAGGCCAAAATGAAATAAGGTAAGGAATTAATTTAAATCATTGTTTGGTTCTATAAATAAGGACAGATGCATAGTAGATAGATACATGCATACATACATACATGGATGGAGATAGGAGATTTATATAGCCACACTTAATGAGTTCCTTAGGCAATAATGCTTTAGTTGCCTTCATCAGGCAATTCGAATAGGAGATCTCATTTTAATGGGAGCATAAAAGTGCCTACTTTGATTAAATAAACACATGGAAAACTACAATAACTGAGCCTAAAAATGCACGGCACTGCTCCTGCTCTGTGACTGCAGAGAATCGCCTGCCATTTGTAGTCAGAGCTGACTCTAAAAAGCAGGGTTGACATCCAGTTTGCTTCTAATAGACCTGCACCCTCTCTCAGCCATGCCTGGTAATATTACCAGAGACAACTTTTAAACATTTGTACTTGATTATTTTTTAAAGCATTCAAGCTAAAAGTAATATTCTGATAAGACAAACATTTAATAAATATGTGGTAGATGTAAAGAAGACTTAGAATTTCATGTTTGTTTAAATATTAATTTTTGAGAGAGCACAAGTTGGGGAGGGCCGAGAGACAGGGACATAGAGGATCTGAAGTGGGCTCTGAGCTGACAGCAGAGCCGTGCTGATGTGGAGCTTTAACTAAAACCATGAGATCATGACCTGAGTCAAAGTTGGACACTCAACCGACTGAGCCACCCAAGTGCCACTTGAATTTCATTTTTTGATGCACTCACACAGTAGAAGCAATTTCTATTTTCTTAAATTTGTTTTAATGTTTATTTCTGGGGGAGGGGGGTGAGGGAGGTGCAGAGAGAGAGAGGGACACAGAATCTGAAGCAGGCTCCAGGCTCTTAGCCATCAGCATAGAGCCTGACGTGGATCTCAAACCCATGAACTGTGAGATCATGGCCTTAGCTGAAGTTGGATGCCTCACCTACTGAGCCACCCAGGCGCCCCCTAGAAGCCATTTCTAAATAAACAGAAATATTTTATTTGGTATGAAAATAATACATAAGCTTAATAGCAACTTGAATCATATTGAAATGTAGCCCTTTTCTCCTGAATTCCCCTCTCCAGAGACAGTTTTTCGTTACTTTGATGTCATCCCCTTAATTCTAAACATTATGCTTATCTTGATGTATCATGACACTCATTTTAAACAATATTTTTACCACTCTGCCATGATCAAGGAAGACAAAACCCCACTCCCTCTGTTTTACCTCCCTCTTCCTTTCCAATATGTCATATTTAATTAATTTGGCTGCTTCTCTCTTGTAACTTCATGTAATTTTGCTGACTTTATTGGTGAAGGAAATGGTAGCAGAGGGCTGAACGCACTGGTCCTGGACATGGACTCCTTGAATTAGAATCCTTGTTCTTCAACTTTTATTAGCTCTGTACCCTTGTGAAATGTCCACATCCTACCTGTGCCCATTGTTTTCTCATCCATAAACCAGGGGAAAGGATTCCTCTCTACCTTATGGGGTTGCTTGTGATAACTCAACTAATAATGTGTTTGTAGCCTTTAGTGTCTAACACACAGGAGAGCTCAAGAAACATTAGCTATTATTATTTATATCTTGTGTTATTAACTTTCACCTTAATCGCATGATTCTCTTAGTGTATGAGGCTGTGCTCTGTAGCCTCTCTGCCTTTCCTTTCCCCTCAGTACAAATCCCCTTCTGTGAATACGTGCTTGCTTTTATTTGTGCTGTTAGCATTTACATTTTGCCATACAGTTGTAGCAAAGTGTTCTGTGTCTTATCCACAGCTTGGCTCTAAGGGTTGAAAACCAATCAACTGTATTGATAAAATATTGCTTAGTCCTGGGGAAAATAGTGTGATTGGATTGTATTTTCTACTCTGCCAGTATAGCGCTCCTTCTTTAATGTCAGTTGTTCAAAATCATGCTACATTTTAGTTTGGTTTATGCTTCTCATATATTTTAAATTATTTTTCCTAAAACTTGTATTTCCCTCTTTTAATCCTTGCACTATTAGCACATTAAAAATATTTTATTTTCAAACTTGATATTATATTTACTTGGCTGGGTCTCTTTCTGTTTTTAGAATGTTTGCACCTCCCCTCCTCAGTTCAGAAGCTATAACACTGAAAGACATGATCCAAGAAGAAAGGGGGCCAGAGGGACTCCTCCTACTGCCTTTGGCTAGGCCAGAAATGCTCACTAAGCACTAATTATGAAAAATGCAGAATTCTGGTCCCATCATCCTAATTGTGTAGCTATGTAGGAGAAACAGCAATATGGATTTCAGCCAGTACTTCAGGTACTGGATGCGGTAGTTCACATTCCAGGTTGTACCAAACACTGGACCAGGCCTTAAGAGTGAGAGCTCACCAAAGGCCCCAAACATTTTATAAGATTAAAAATTTTGTATAGCATTTGTAAGAGCTAAAACTCTTAGCAATAAGCAGGACATTTCCCTACATCTATTTCTCAAGAACCAAAAGGTAACTTGTGAAAATTTTCAGTAGTTTAGACTCCCTGCTGCATGTCTTTCTTTCCCTAAATACATTCATTTTAGAGATCTAGAAACTACCTGACTGATAGGCCTGCTCAGGGCCTTCCTGACCCAATCCCTGCTAGGATCCTGGGGTGATGTGATATAACCAGGCTTTCTGGCAGCAGTTGATACATGAGTTGGAAACATTCTTTTAAGCAGTCCCAAAGACAGAGTGTTGCTCTCAGATACCCCTTCCAGATAGGAGAACTGAGGCTCTCCTAATCAAACAGGTGCTAAGAATTAGAGCCACGACATGGATCTCCAGATATGGTCCGACGCTGCCACTGTGAGGAGGGCAACCAAACAAAGCAAGACAAAACCAGTACTGAAAACTCACCTTTCTCATGTAAACAATGCTTTGTCTTAAATCCATGCTAAGCCAGACATCAGACTTTCTTAGAAGTAGATTTTCAAAGCATGGAGGATAAATGAAAGTTAATGGACAAAGTGATGAGGGTGAGAGGCCTTAAGGTAAAGGGTTTAAAACAGAAGCTCAAGTTTCTAATTTTTCACTGGACTAAACCCAGGTTCTGTTGTACAGAAACTTGGAAACACTGAGGTAAAACACCTAAACTAGCAGCATGGACAATCGTTGAGAACTATCTTCCTGCATAGAAATATCTTTGTGTTTTCCTTGAAAAGACATTGATTTGACCAAATACATATCTTGAAGTTCTGACCGAAAGCTGAGAAAGTTATATGTTTGAACTTTGCATTTATTGTTGCTGGCAGACACATTTGTAGTGCTTGCACTGTGACTAGCGCTATTCTAAGGACTTAGCAAATATCCACTCACTTCTCTTCATAATAGTAGTAGGTATCACTCCTAATAGCTACTTCCTGGGGGAAACCAGAGAGATTAAATAGCTTTTCCAATGTCACACAGTAAGTGGATGGCAAAACCTAAGATTTGAAACCAGGACATCCAGACTTTTGTCACTTTGCTGTGTTACCTTATGAAAAGCTATGTTTAGGGAAAGGACTAAGTTGTCCAGAATGAACTAAAAGCAGAAGGGAGAAATGAGAAAATGAATGATAACAGAAACTGAGGAGGAGTTACATTCAGAAATTTCTGGTAATGAGGCTTAGAAATAAGATGCTGGTTGGGATGTTAATTTAAGAGAGCACCTGAATCTATTAAGAAACGACTTGATTTTCTTTAAACTTTGGAAGGACTAGTTGAATGAAGAGTAATGAAAACAAAAAGTAGAAAGGAAAATAATGTGACTTACATGAGGAGAAGGAATCTTTCCCCTCTAAGGATTAGAAGCGTGCAGTTGTGGGGGAGTAGAGATCTTCCTAGCAGGAGTCTAGGTGTTTTTACCAGGATGAACATGGACAAAAATGCTGACCATTGAGAGTGAGTGGGTGGTTCAGTTGGTTAAGCTTCCAACTTCAGCTCAGGTCATGGTCTCACAGTTTGTGGATTTGAGCCCCTCCATAGGCTCTGGAGCCTGCTTTGAATTCTGTGTCTCCCTCTCTCTCTTTCCTCCCCCGCTTTCACTGTCTCTCTCTGTCTCTCTTTTACCATTTACTAAAATGGTAAAAAAAAAAAAAAAAAAATGTGATCATTGTACTGGTTTCAGTGATCCCTCAAACCAAACTTCAGTTTCAAAACAGGACATACATTTTACAGTATCCCTATTGTGTGTTAGACACATTACTAAATGTATTTCCAGTTATACATTTTTTAAAGTTTATTTGCCCCACTCCATTCTCAAAATAGAGAATCCCAAGCAGACCCTATGCTATCAGCACGGAGCCCAGTACAGGGCTTGAACTCACGAACCACCAGTTACACACCTTTTTTCTGGAGTAACAGTTCTGAGAGGTACGAAGCTCCCTATGGCTGCTATAACAAGTCACCACAACCTTGGTGGCTTAAAACACATTTATTCTCTTATAATTCTCGAAGTCAGAGGTCCAAAACCATGTTTGCTAGGCTGAAATCAGGAGTTGGCAGGGCTGTGCTCCCTCTAGAAGCTCCATTTCCTTACCTTTTCTAGCTTCTGGTGGCTGCTACCATTCCTTGCTTTTGGCCACATTAATCTAGTCACTGTTTCATGAGCACATTCTCTTTAATTGTAGTAAAATCTCCTCCTCCTTCCTCATAGAATGCTTGAGACTACTTTTGGGGCCCATCAGATAATCCAAAATATCTCCATCTTAATGTCTTTAACAATTCCATCTACAATATCCCTTTTGCCCTTTAAGGTGGGTTCCCGGGATTAGGACATGGACATTTTGGGCAAAGGTATTAATTTTCTAAGATGCAGGAAAGAAGTTTAGGGAAGTAGTTTGTCGCAAGATCTTATGATGTTTCAGAGCGTCAATTTAAATTCTGGCATGCTCAGGCTCCTGGGAGACTTGGTCAAGTTAAGCATCTGACTTCAGCTCTGGGCATGACCTCGCAGTTCATGGGTTCGAGCCCCATGTCAGGCTCTGTGCTGACAGTTCAGAGCCTGGAGCCTGCTTTGGATTCTGTGTCTCCCTTGTCTTCCTTTCCCTCTACCCCTCCCCCACCCACGCTTTCTCTCTCTCTCTCTCTCTTTCTTTCTCAAAAAATAGGATACCACTCTGAGAAGGAGGGCTTAACCCCTACCCTGACTCACTGAATCTCTCACGTATGTGGACTCTAGAAACCTGGATGTACTCTCCAAAAAAAAAAAAAAAAAAAAAAAGGGCTATTCTGGCATAAATTTCAGACAGCAAGAAGAAACCCTGAAGAGGTTCAGAAGTTTAGTTCAGAGAAGCAGCCAGAAATTCAGATGATTACCTGACACTGGAAGGACTCGCTTGATATGAAAACAGAGCTGTAAATCTCACAAGATTACCTGATCTTGTAAGAATTTCAAACCTTCCTGCTATTAATTGGCAACCTCATAAAAATAGCCTCCCTTAAACACAGTGATAATATGCTTCACAGCTTAATATTCAGTGGCCTATGTTTTGGCTAAATGAGCTTCAGAAAAAGGAAACTGGTTTAGTTCCATCTACTTTGGAGCCTCTGATTAAATAATCTGCTTCTGCTGTGCTCTGTCTTCTTCTTTTTTAAAAATATTTTATTTATTTTTGAGAGAGAGAGAGAGAGAGACAGCATGAGCAGGGGAGGATCAGAGAGAGAGGGAGACACAGAACCTGAAACAGGCTCCAGGCTCTGAGCTAGCTGTCAGCACAGAGCCCGATACGGGGCTTGAACCCACAAACCATGAGATCATGACCTGAACCGAAGTCGGACGNATATTCAGTGGCCTATGTTTTGGCTAAATGAGCTTCAGAAAAAGGAAACTGGTTTAGTTCCATCTACTTTGGAGCCTCTGATTAAATAATCTGCTTCTGCTGTGCTCTGTCTTCTTCTTTTTTAAAAATATTTTATTTATTTTTGAGAGAGAGAGAGAGAGAGACAGCATGAGCAGGGGAGGATCAGAGAGAGAGGGAGACACAGAACCTGAAACAGGCTCCAGGCTCTGAGCTAGCTGTCAGCACAGAGCCCGATACGGGGCTTGAACCCACAAACCATGAGATCATGACCTGAACCGAAGTCGGACGCTCAACCAACTGAGCCACCCAGGCGCCCCTGTGCTCTGTCTTCTTATCATCTGTAAAATGGACGCAGGTCAAAAACCACAGTCACAGAAATTATATACAGTTTAATGCACACAGTTGTCTTCATTTGTTTAGAGTACCAGTAACATTTGAACTATTACTCAAAGACTCCACATGCTATTTGAATCATCTAGGACAAAGTTCTGTCAAAATAAAGAAAAGGAAAGGGATCCAGAATAACTATGATTTTCCCAAGAGGACAGACAATTACTTTATGGTAGATGTGGGATCAGAACCCTGATATCATTGATTCCACTCCATTGTTCTTTAATTGGACTTTGAACGATACAGGGAAATAAAACTCCTGTGTTATATGTAACCGGTGTAGGACTTGGCAAGATTGGAATTTGGACACTGTATATTAAGAATCTGGAAAATTCTTTTTTTCAAAAAAAATTTTTTTGACAATTATTCATTTTTGAGAGAGACCTAGCACAAGTCGGGGAGGGCAGAGAGGGAGAGGGAGGGAGACACAGAATCCGAAGCAGGTTCCAGGCTCTGAGCTGTCAGAACAGAGCCTGATGTGGGGCTTGAACTGACAGACTGTGAGATCATGGCCTCAGCCAAAGTCAGACGCTTAACCCACTGAGCTACCCAGGTTCCCTGAATCTGGAAAATTCTTAAAACTAAGTCAGATATATACTAGATACATAGAAAACAGTGGTACCTGAAGATGATTCTACAGGAAGAGAAAAGGAGTAGTTGAAGGTGTGTACGGGCTGCAGTTACAAAAAGGAGAGGTGAGTTCCTGTTTCCCGGCACTTTGGAGGTTCTACCCCAAGATATAGTATTAAAATAAAATAAACATTTGAATTAGATCATATTTAATTCTGCATGTTTATATAAGCCAACAAAATACCCCAGGTAACATCTACATTGTCATTTAGTTTCTATCTTGAGTTTTTATTTCTGAAAGTCTTTTCAAACACAAAACAGAGGTTTGAGAAAGTTATATGGGAGGTGGCAGAGATAAAATAAGCCTATTTCACTTACCATGAAAATTAAGATCCAAACAAATTCATCGCAGCTGAAAATGCCCAAACAATTTTCATTTTATTTCAAGGCTTCTGGAAAAATCATGTTGAAGGACTCATAATTACCCAAATGTCCCTTATCTGTTTCAATACATATCACGATGTATTATGGGACTTCTCGGGGGCAGAGAAACGTATCCTTGGTAAACCTCTCCATGCCCATAATGCAGATAAGATGGTCTCAAACCAACCTGATGACGTTAGAGCCCACTTTTTCCATTACTAATATTAACAGAGGACAAAACTTCACATGCTTTTGCTTGTACAACCTAAATCAATTCTTCATTAAAATGGATGGCCCATAAATAACTCTGTAGTGTATGCATCATTGGATGCTGAAAGTATTTTTGTGGGTTTCATTCATGTCGTGATTTTTCTAGGGAGGATCTACTGAAAAACTGAGTCTAGTTTCACATTTACAACAAAATTATCATGTAACCTTGAGTAAAATGAGCTCATCATCATAAAGGAAAGATATTAATACTTTCTATCCCTACTTTGAGGGGGTCTTGCAAAGTATCAAAGTAACAGAGGAGTATATGAATGCACATTTTTCATTGATAGTTGTACATGCTTGAAAATAACTCTACAGAATGTGCTACAAAAATCTTGATGATAGGTATTTCAAAACTCCTTCCAAGTTCTCCCATTAAAACTATGTAAATTAACAAACACCTAGGGAGGCAAGATGGCAGAAAAGTATGGAGCTCAGTACTTTTCCCCTGCCCACATCTCTCAAACATATTCCCAAAAGCAAAGGAATCAAGAGCAAAAATGAACTACTGGGACCTCATCAGGATAAAAAGCTTCTGCACGGCAAAGGAAACAATCTGTAAAACCAATAGGCAATCAATGGAATGGGAAAAGAGAGTTGCAAATGGCATATCAGATAAAGGACTAGTATCCAAAATCTAAGGAACTGTCCAAACTCCACACCCAAAAAACAAATAATCCAGTGAAGAAATGGGCAGAAGACATGAACAGACACTTCTCCAAAGAGGACATCCAGATGGCCAACAGACACATGAAATGATGCTCAGCATCCCTCATCATCAGGGAAATACAAATCAAAACCATGCTGAGATACCACTTCACGCCCGTCAGAGTGGCTAAAATGAACAAAACTAGAGACTATATAGATGCTGGCAAGGATATGGAGAAACGGGCATCCTCCTACACTTTTGGTGGGAATGTAAACTGGTGCAGTCCCTCTGGAAAACAGTGTGGAGGTTCCTCAAAAAATTAACAATAGACCTCCCCTAGGACCCAGCAATAGCACTTGCTAGGAATTTACCCAAGGGATACAGGGGTGCTGATGCATAGGGACACATGTACCTCAATGATCATAGCAGCACTCTCAACAATAGCTGAAACATGGAAAGAGCCTAAATGTCCATCAACTGACGAATGCATCAAGAAGATGTGGTTTATCTATACAATGGAATATTACATGGCAATGTGAAAGAATGAAATCTGGCCATTTGTAACAATGTGGATGGAACTCAAGGGTGTTATGCTGAGCAAAATAAGACCGAGAAAGACAGATACCATATGTTTTTACTTATAAGTGGAACAGGAGAAACTTAACAGAGGACCATGGGAGAGGAGAAGGGGAAAAATAGTTGGGAAGAGGGAGGGAGGCAAACCATGAGAGACTCTTGAATACTGAGAACAAACTGAGGGCTGATGGGGGTGGAGGAGAGGGGAAGGGGGGTGATGGGCATGGAGGAGGGCACTTGTGGGGATGAGCACTGGGTGCTAAATGGAAAACAACTTGACAACAAACTATGAAAGAAAAAAATATGTATAATGCTGTCCTTTGAATAAAGGAAACACTACTTACACATTATTGAAAATGTTTCAAAATATTCTTTAGTTTTATTAACACAATAATCATAAATATTATTAAATTTGTTTATGAAAGAACCAATTAGAACCTGAGGAATGAGAGTCTCCTGTCTCTTTTGAAAGTGATGCTGGGTATAAAGAATAGTAGACACATAGGACACGTCCATATCCTGGAGAAAGGAAGTTTTTCAGTCACCATTGCTGTAGTTCAGTACTCCGAGTAAGCTGTGCTTGGCAATGAGAGCTGGATTTCCTAAGTTTAAACTATTACCCTTAAAAACAAAACTGGTGGGTATATGACCAAAAATGGGATTATTCAGGAATAGCAGAGAATTGCAATTCAGGATAAGCAATTTAGGGCAAAAACCACTGGCAAGTCCAGAAACCAAAAGAGAAGACCAGTGATTTACAGAAGAAAGGAAGGAATTGGGAGGGGCTATTAGAAACAAAAAATTCCACCAAAATAAGCTGGGAGTTCAAAATATAGTGGCTTTTCAGTGGCTGAGTTGTGATGGTATCTTTGCCTGGACTGTTAGATTTTCTCTTCCACAGACCACAATCTTTCTCTTGCAGGAGTAGTAAAGTTTAGGCTTCTTCCTATTGGGAATGCAAGGTATGTCACTTCCTGCTGGCATCTGCAATTGATAGGAGGGGTAGGGCCTGGGAGCGCCCCCTTCTGGCCTCCTGACTCTATTTCCTTTCCTTCAGTTTCACAAAACTAATAAAACCTAGGCTCCAGTGCTCCCGGGTTCGAATGATCATATCCATGAAGATGTTAGGTATTCTTCATGTTCTAGCTCCTGGGGTGGCATAGCAGCAAGGAGTAAACTGACACTGGCAATACTTGGAATATAAGTAGAGTCAATAATCATATTGAATTTCAGGAGTGGTAGATTAGCAATTTAAAAATTTCAAACTAATATTATTCTTTATCCAGGAACAGTACTCTTCTGTGGTTGTATTAAAGGGTCTCCTTTCCTGCTCACTACCCTCTCATGATCCTCAGTACCAGGCAGTAGCGTTCAGTTAGAATTGAATGGCTGTGTTCATTGATGCAGAGTTCATGCCCGTGCTCATGAGCCACACTGAGTATTAGGGATAAGATAAATTTATCCTAGGGAATCTACAGTTTCCCTCCCACTGTTTTCTTCTGAGCTTTTTAAGGACTGCTTCAGAACCTGTCAACAAGGGCTGCCTGGGTGGCTTAGTTGGTTGAGTGTCTAACTTGGTTTCTCCTAAGGTCATCATCTCCTGGTTCGTGGATTTGAGCCCCACATCGGGCTCTGCACTGATGGGGCAGAGCCTGCTTGGCATTCTCTCTCTCTCTCTCTCTCTCTCTCTTTCTCTCTCTCTCTCCCTCCCTTCCTCCCTCCCTCCATCTCTCGCTCTGCTCTGCCCCTCCCCTGCTTGTGCTCGCTCGCTCGCTTGCTCTCTTAAAATTAAATAAACTTTAAAAATTTGAAAGAAAGAAAACCTGTCACCAAGACCTCTTTCTTTTCTTTCTTTCTTTTTCTTCCTGAAGCAAATTGATAACGCTGTGGAATGAACTTTCAACATCTTCCTTTCCAAGTTACCAGGGTCTGTTAATAACTCTTACTATTTTTATTTCCCTATCTCCCTAGATGGTGAAAAAAAGAGCCTTCATTAAAGCATTTCTGAAGAAAAACTACAAAATTCCTACTTGGACCAATGGAGATAGCTTGAGAATTGTTTTCCCAATGCATGTGGACATATTGACCGTTATGGTTTATGGAGTCAGACAAGGGCTTGATTCCCAGACAGAGCTGTAATTGTGCTTTCTCAGGCCAAGCCACTGAGCTTTTCCAGCTCTATTTCCTCACTTATAAAACAGGAATAATGTGAGGCTTAAAAGAGTAATATGAATGCAACATGAATGAGATAAGGAGAGTTTTAGAAGTAGGGGCCTGGAAAACCATAGAGGAAAATATCCTTTCTGATTTTGAAAGCTGGGAAAGATTTCTCAGTAACGATGTTAGAAAAAAGATTGAAATCAAAACTTAACAGTCTCCCCATTTTAGAAGTAGAATTCTAAATGTACATAGATGAGTGAACCGATTGAGAGAACACAAGATTGAGCGTCTATCAAAGGAGAGCCAGGAATTGTAGGAAGATCTAAAATCAGAAAAAGCAAATTCAACTGGTCACAAAATATTGGACTAGCTGAAGCAAGGCATACATCAGAAATTCAAGGATTCTGGGATAGGAAGGCTACCAATGACAAGACTAATGTTTTGTGTGATTTCGATTCCACAGCAAATTGTCTTCTTAACATTGTATTGTCCCATATTTAGAGTATATTTTGAAAGCAAGTTTGCAAGTGGAGAAACGGTGTCTATTTCCTCTGGCCTACTTTCTTTGTATGTTTGAGTGACAGCTTGTAATAAGTAAGGTGTTAACTGCACAAAGATCATAATAGTGGTGTGTCATTATACATGTAAACTAAAAATTCCCAAAGGGTCTAGTAATTCTTTCTCAACTCTAGGCTTCAATTCTGTATTTCTCATCAAAGACCATGCCCAGAAGGAAAGATGATGTCTTGTAGTTGTTTTTTTTTTTTTTAACATTCCATAGTAGAATGAAATTCTCTAATTCCTTGTTATAGAATTCACACTTTTATTGTTGTGACTGAAGATTTAGTTATGTATTGGCCAATATATCCTATTTTTGCTCTGTACCAAGCTTAAGTCCAACAGCTCTTCTATATTCTTCTCCTATAATCTTCTGTCTGATCCGGTCTCATTCCTCTTGCCTACAAGGAATCTAAACACTGTAGAGAGTAATTCGTTCTGACTTCATGTTTGGGAAATATCCTGAAATGGATGAAAACATTATACATATGTTTCACTCTTGAATTATAAAATTTATGATAAATTCCATTACTGTTCTCCCCCAAATTGCCCTACAAATTTAGCATCTGGAAAATAGTGTTTACTTTTGGTCACCAAAAGGCCTGTGGTGCCTTTGAACTAGAGAGGATTAGTGTCATGTTTGACCAGAGGGGCTACTTAGCTAGAAATATGACCCTTGATCAAAGAACACTTAGCGTAATCTATCTTTTGTTAACCAGAAATTCATGGTCAGTGGGGATTAATAGTACATTTGCAATTTATTCAGCTTCATTCTTACCTGGACTAATATCCCCTGCTGTGCTACACTGTAGAGGCTTAGAAAAAGCTGCTATATTAAGCAGTCCTGCTGTGATATTTCGAGTGTTTAGAAGTTTTAGTGCACTTCTGTAATATGTATCCACAGGTATCTGGTGAATATTTATTGATCTGTGGTAAGTTGGTCAGAGAGAAATAGGTTTCTACCAATGTGTTACAGGTTTGAATTATTTTTTTTAATTACATCTTCCATCATTGGAACTCTAACCTGACACAGTGGTTCTCCTTAGTTAATGACCTAGTTTTTATGAGATTCTTTTAATAATTTTATTTTTCTCCATATGTTTGTTTATTGCCTCACATAAAATTATAGGAGCTAAAGATAAGATTAAAGAATGGTGGATGGAACAAAGATGTGAAAACAAGACAAATGTGCCCACCAATTTAGGACTTCTGAATGGTGAATAAACTGGATGAGGAGGAATCTAGCAGACAAAGTAGGGGGCATGCGTGTGACATTCTGATAGTATGAAACTACTACTAAAAGTTCTATATCATGGATTTTTCTTTAATAATACTAATCAAGGGGCACCTGGGGTGGCTTAATTGGTCAAGCAACCGACTCTTGATTCCAGCTAAGGTAATAATCTCCTGGTTTGTGAGTTTGAGCCTCAAGTCAAGGTCTACACTAACAGCACAGAGCCTGCTTGAGATTCTCTCAATCTCTCTCTCTCTCTCCTTCCTCCCCTGCTCAGAGTCTTATGTGTACTCTCTCTTTCTCCCTCTCTAAGTATTTTAAAAATACTAACCGAGGGGCGCCTGGGTGGCTTAGTCGGTTAAGCATCCGACTTTTGCTTAGGTCATGATCTCATGGTTCGTGGTTTCGAGACCCGCGTCGGGCTCTGTGCTGACTGCCAGCTCAGAGCCTGGAGCCTGTTTCAGTCTGTGACTCCCTCTCTCTCTGACCCTCCCCTGCTTACACTGTCTCTCTCTCTCTCTCCTAGAAATAAATAAAAAACATTAAAAAAAAATACTAACCGAGAAGTAATATTCCGCATTTCCTATATTCCTGTAAGGTAGCATAGCAAGTCTGCATGACCCAGACAATTGAGTCAAGGCATTGATAATCAAAAAATGCATTCAAGGGCAAAAGATTTATGAACAAGGTTTTTAAAGGAAGTATCAGTATCTTTGCCCTTGATAGGACAAATGTGCAAGAGCTAGATATGGTTGAGTTGGTATTTCAAAAATGTGTGTATCTCCCCATGAGAAGATTATACTATTCCTTTCAACTCTTTCTAATACCCTGGCCCTTTGTACATCCTGATTGGGCATCATTGCATGTTTTGGTTGACTGAGTGTGAGCAGAAGTGGTGTGTGTCACTTTCAAGTAGAAAGTTTTGGAATCATTTTGCTAGTCTGGCTCTTTCTTCTACCACAAGATTAGGATGTTCCTAATAATGGCTGTGCTTTAGCTCTGGTCCCAGAATACATAGGATGTGGAAGGAGCAATTGTTGACCCTGTGCAGGATATAAATGAAAGAAACCATTGTTATAAACTACATATAACACAGGTGCTTCATCACTTAAACAATAAGCTTTCAGTGTATAGAGCTGTGCACCAGAACAAATGGACATTGCTTCACATTAAGTAAGAACTGTATAATTGCCAATTGTGTTAATTGGGAAATGTTTATGTTCTGCGTAGGTATTTAGGAGATGTATTAGCAGAACAACAATGATCATTTGAAATCTAATATATGCTTTAAAACTCTGGACACAGTGTATTCTTGGAAAACTGACTAGGATAACATGTGATCAAATTACCATTGTAAATAGTAAAACTACTATAAACTTCAAGAAGTTCAATGCTTATACTTCTAATTTATATAAAAAAAGTGTAGTATGCTACATAGTTTCCTAAAGAAATGTCCACATCCTAATCCCCAGAACCTGTGAATATTACCTGCTCTGACAAAGAGTAAATCTTCTATGGCAAAAGATGGGGTGAAATTAAGGACCTTGCAAGGAAGAGTTTATACTGGATAAACTGATGTGGGCTCTAAGTGCAATCCTGGGGCACCTCAGTGACTAAGCTGGTTGAGCATCCTGACTCTTGATTTCCACTCAGGTCACGATCTCATGGTTGTGAGACTGAGCCCCATGTAGGCTGCTTGGGATTCTCTCCCCCCCCCCCTCCTTCTGCACCTTCCTCCCTCCCTGACTTTCAATCACATGCTTGCTCTCTTTTCTCTGTCTCTGTCTCTCACTCAGAAAAACAAAATAAAGCAAAACAAAAGAAACCCAAAAACAAACACAGTCCTGTTTCCTTAGGCAGAGAGAGTTTTGAAATAGTTTTGAAGCCAGCAAACAAGGACGAAGATTACATAAAGAGAAATGTGATGAGAGAGCAGAGACAGAGGCGGCAGCAAGTCAGGGGATGCTGACAGTTGCTAGAAGGTGAACGAGTCAAGGACCAGAATCTCTTAGAACTTCTGAAGGGAGCATAGCCCTGCAGTCAACTTGACATTTGGACTTCTGGTCTCCTTAACTGTGAGACCATAAACTGTCATTGTTTTAAGCCACCAAGTTTGTGGTCATGCTACAAATGAGACTAATGTACATGATAGACTAGTGATCACCAAATAGACCAGGAATTCTGGGAAACTTTATATACAAGATTATAGATCTGAAGATATTGGTTCAAGTAAATTCTCAGTGGGACACTTGTCTGTTTGTTCAGTTTGCTAATGTATGTAAATATTGTAAATTTGAAGGTTTTGGTTTTTTAGTGGGTGGGGGTACATCTGGAATAGGTAACACATAAACAGGTTGTTCAATGGCACATACAACTCCATGGCCTGTGGATAAACCTTGCAAGTTCATGTCTTCAATGATCTAGCACACAACTTCCTAGTATATCTTCATGTTTCTTAATTCCCTGTTAGATGATATGCAAAACTAAAATATGCTTACAATTTTAAAATCCTGACAAAAATCAGCACTCCCTCTCCTATTACTTCCAGAAAAAGATAACCAATAATTGCTCATTGAATACCAGGGTTCAAGAGTTCACAGTGTATATGTATCAAAACTGCTTTTTTTATTAAAATAAATGTTAACCATCTAAAATCCTCAATGATTATAAACTTTGCTCTTTCAAATACTATCCTATGTGATAATAGAACATCGCATTCTAGTTTGGAAGATCTGTTATTTGGTTTACTTTCATACAGAGAAGCAGTTTTGATTTTTTTTTTTTTTCAACTCCTATTTAGAATCTCAGAAAAAGAGCTTTTGGACACAAAATTCCACATTTTCCTAACTTGTAGTTTCTGAGTGAATGGGAACACAAGTCTTTTTCAGCCTAAGGCTAAATGTTTATACATAGGGCTGCTTGGTGGTGTTCCAGACAGAGCAATATACCACTTAAATCTTATCTAAACTCCACCCTTCAAAATCCCTTCTGGTCCTTCTGTCTTTGTGAGGTACTTCATGGTTTCTTTGGTTGTATTTGCTGCGATGAGGGCAAGTTAATTTTTTGGACTCTCGATTGGTTCTTGTTGTTCTTTGACTTTTGGGATTTATCAGCAGTTGAGGAAATGCTGGAAAGGAAAGAGGTTGAGTTCTGAAGAAATTATGGTGGCCTGGGGTGGTCTGATGAAGAACCATGGAGGGGAAACTTGAGCTGGGCACTAATAGGCAGGTTGGGTACATAAGCAGAGAATTCAGAAGCAGCACTGCGGTCTGATCAACAGTGTGAACAGACACAATGGTGGAACTTTCCTATAAATTCTTTATTTATTCCTATATTCCTATATTTATTTCCTATAAATTATTTATTTGTTTATTTATTTATTCTTTAGCAAGTCCTATAAATTCTACCTTCCAATGTGCAGCCACTCTACTCACATCCCCTGCTTCCAGCCCTGTCTGAACTCAGGTAGGGATTTCCAACTTGATTTCCTACTTTCATTTGTTCCCACAATAGTCCATAAACCACCTCAGCAGCTAGGCTTGTCATTCAAAACTTAAATGAGGTCTTTGTTCTCTCTTCTGCATTTTAGGCATGGCAGAAGTCAAAGGAATCTTCTACAGTGTCCTTCCATATGGATGGATTCTAGTCTCTGCCAATTTCTAGGAACTCCTCCCCTACCCCTCTGCTTGTGCTATATGTTTATGGCCCAGCCTCACAGGTATTCCATTTCTCTATCAGCATAAGACTGTGTGTGTTTTTCTTCCTTCTGCAGAAGGGAGGGAGGAAGAGGGTTGAGGGTAGAATCTGAAGTAAATATGGGATTATATGATCACATTTATGACTATGTTAGAAGTATATGTACAGCAACAAGTATACAGAGATTGGTTTTGCAATTTTTTAAAGTTTATTTTGAGAGAGAGCATGTAGGCAGGGAAGAGAGAAAGAGAGGGAGGGAGGGAGGGAGAATTCCAAGCAGCACTGTTCTGTTGGTGCAGAGCCCCATGTGGGGCTTGAACCCACAAAACCTGAGATCATGATCTGAGCCAAAATCAAGAGTCAGAAGTTTATCCAGCTGAGCCATCCAGGTGCCCCTGCAATGTGCTTTTTACATACTGACCTCAAAAATACTCTACAAATACAAGATGCCTCTACCAGTTTTAGAAAAGAAAAATCTATTTAAAAAGGGAAGTCCATTTAACACCTGATCACTCTGTAGATGTTGCTGTTCTGACTCAAGTTCCCTTCGCATTCTCTTCGAGTTTTCTCACCTTCATTTAAATTACCTGAAGGGGCAAAATCACCATCTTTATAATCTAAAGTCACAGTGTTCCTGTGGTTGTATGGATATTATATAACGATGGGGTTGAGATGAATACGTATATACTGCACGATCCTGTTGCTTCCATAAATGATGGATTGGAGTTTTACTGCCAAGCTCATTGAAAGCCCATAAATTTGCATGTATTTTTACTGATCTGACCTAATTAAGAAGTTGAACTTTAATAAAAAGCTCTGTTCTATGGCTTCATCCCAATCAAACACTCTTAGCTGAGGGCCTTTCATGTCTCACTGAAGAGATTGTCTCTAGAAGTGGATACATTGTACATTTTGTCTCCAATCTTCTAAGTGATTTCAACTCCCTGTGGAAATCTTCCCATGTCGGCCAGTAGCAGGTCTTACCATCCCAGATCTTGGCATCCTTCCTGTACTATCATACCAGGCCTCTACATACATTTAGATGAATGGTCCATTATACCGTGTCATGGACTAAACGTGTCTCACCAAAATTCTTAAAGCCCTAACTCACAATGTGATGGTATTTGGAGATGAGTGTGGTGTTTGCAGGATAATTAAGTTTAGATGAGGTAATGAGTTATGCAGGAGAGACCAGACCTCTCTATTCAGTATATAAAGACCTAACAAACTTTCTGCAAGCCAGAAAGAGAGCCCTCATGGAGGAAAGTAATCACCTGATGACTTGATCTTGGACTTCCCAGACTCTGGAACTGTGGGGAAATTCCTATTGAAGTCACTCTGTCTATGATATTCAGCAGCCTGAGCTAAGACAGATGATCATGTTTGTGTCCGTAGTTGTGACTAAGTACATATTATAGAAGCTCAAATATTCATCATCTTTATTTTAATTAGTATTCTTTACTCTAGAACTTTGAGCATTCCCATTCTAATGACTCTATTCTGATACATTTAAATGTAGAAACTTCAGTTTTATCAGCATTTACAAAACTTGTAATTGCATGTCTACATTCTTAGGGTTTATTGTTCTGAAGATGCTCCCTCATTCCCCTATTTTAATGTTTTTATTATTCTAATCACATAGTTCATAAATGAGTCTAATTAAAATCTAAGCAAATTGTAACTGCTTGCTTTTACATGGGTCTATTTTCCTGTTTGCTTTACATGGATACAGAAAAGGATTATTATTTTACCATAATGGTGGTGGTAATTATAGAAACACTCACAACTGGCTTTAATGGAAAGTCTAATTCTCTCCCCCTAGCCCCACAGTGCAAGTAAACACTTCTAGAGTTTTAACTACATGTTTATAGTATGGAAAGTTAATTCTATTGCTTTAAAAATTGTATGTAGTTTAGATATTGTTAACTTTATTTTTTCTAGTTTTGCTGCCATTATGTCCATCATTATAAAGATATACTAAGGATCAGTAAGGAACAGGAATAGCATTGATGCTATTTTTAGGATATTTTCCCATCTGTAATCAACTCACATATATACCTTACCTGAGATTTGTCTAAAATAATTGTGGTCGAAGGAAATGTAAGGCACTAAAAGACTAAACTAAAGTTTTGTGTATTCCCAGACTTTACACACAGTTTGCCGTTTGCCTCACATAAAACACGGAGTGGAACATCAAAAGAATTCACTAAACAGATGGATTTCAGACTCTGTAATACAGGCCTATTTCAAGTTTGTACTTAAATGTGGTGTAGATATACCCTGACTGATCCTGAATCCCTTTTGTTTTCTTAAAGAATGACTTTTTTAAGCAATCATTTCCATTACCATACGTGATTGTGCACTCTGGCAAAACGATCATGTGGAATTTGCTTTACATATTCTCATAAAATCTTTGTAGTAGTTTCTGAGAGCTGTGAAGGAGTTCAAGGATTTTTGAGTTATTGGTTTATGCTTTTTAAAAATTTCAGTAAACTTTGAGGTATAAAATCCTACATGTTCGACCAATTCACATATTTGTGTATCCACCACTACAGTCAAGGGAGAGAACAATTCTGGCACCAAAGACCTCTGCCTTTTTGTAACTAACACCAGGCCTCATACTCAGTTTCTGACAACTGCTGCTCTGTACTCTGTCCCTATAGTTTTCCTTTTTCCAGAATGTCAGACAACATCACATAGAATGTGTTGTCTTTCACTTAGCAAAACACATTTGGGATTCATCCACCTTGTGTGAATCAATGATTCCTTCTTATCTGTTTCCTAAAGAACAGTCCATATCCATGATTGTTGATGTATCTATTTCAACTAAAGAAATTCAAAAGTACCTTAAAGTTCACTATTTGTGCTATAAACTTCTATGACTTATTACAAATGTGTAAGGATGGATTCTCCCCCGACTCCCCAATATTGACTCAGCCCTGACTTTTGGAATACATCACAGTTGTGATGTGTTATCCTTTTTACATATGGTTGTATTTGACATGCTGACACTTTGAGGAGATTTACAGCTACATTCCTGAGGGGGAACGTTGAGAAAGAAGGCTTTCTCTACCTGTAGTTAGTCCAGTTCTAGAGTTCTTTGTATCTTTTGATACATCCACTTTTCTGCCTAGTCCCACATTCCTCCTTCCTGCAGAATTTCTTTTACAATTTGAACATTTCTTTTAGCGTAGCTTTGCTGGCCATGAATATTCTGCTTGTTTGTCTGAAAAGTTTGTTTCTTCATTTAAATCTATTTTTAAAGTTATATATTTCTGGGCTGGCAATTGTACTTTTTTTCTTTCAGCTCTATAAAATGTTACTCTTAGTTTCTATGGATTCTGTTGGGGGGTCTGTAACCCTTACCCACGCTGTGTGTGAAGTGTGTGTGTCTCTATTTTTAAGATGTTGTTGGTCTCTTATTCTCAACAGTTTGAACCTTAGATTACTAGCTTGTGTTTTCTTGGTATTCATTCTTTTTGGGGTTTCTTGATTCTTTTATGTTATTATCTGAAAAATTGTCAGCTTTCATAAGTATTACTTCCTTGTTCTCCATTCAGGATTCAAGTCACAAGTAATTTCTGTTGGATTTTTTGATATCATCATGTCTTCTGAATGCTTGTGTTCTGGTTTGGGAAATTTCTGTTGAGCTGTCTTCCAGTTCCTAATTTAGTCAGCTGTGTCAAGACTACTGATGAAAGCTTTTATCTCTTACTGTGTTGATGCCCCCATCCCATCATTGAAATTGATCCTTCCTCAGTTTCTAGAAATCTGTTGAAATTAGATCTTGTGTATTTTACCATCTGTTTAGTCTTAACTTTCTTTGGTTATTTTCCATACTCTGTGATAGTCCAACATCTGTGACATATTTGAGTTTAATTGTACTATTGGCAGTGTGATTTTTAATAATTCATCTTATTATTAATCTGGACATTTATATAGATCAATAGAGTGAGGTAAAAGTAATCATTCCACAATGTACATGTATATCAAACCATCATGTTGTATACTTTAAATATAGGCATACCATGGACATATTGCAGGTTTCATTCCAGACCACCTCAATAAAGCAAATACTGCAATAAAGGGAGTCAAATGATTTTTTGGATTCCTAGTACAGAGAAGTTATATTTACCCTATAGTCTATTAAGTGTAGAATGGCATATCTAAAAGAAAATGTACATACCTTAATATAAAAACACTTTGCTTAAAAAACACTAACTATAGGGGCGCCTGGGTGGCTTAGTCGGTTAAGCGTCCGACTTTCGCTTGGGTCATGATCTCGCGGTTCGTGGGTTCGAGCCCCGCGTCGGGCTCTGTGCTGACTGCCGGCTCAGAGCCTGGAGCCTGTTTCAGAGTCTGTCACTCCCTCTCTCTCTGACCCTCCCCTGCTCACGCTGTCTCTCTCTCTCTCTCCTAGAAATAAATAAAACATTTAAAAAAAAAAACAAAAAAAACCACCAAAAAAAACCCACTAACTATAATCTGAGTTTTCAGCACACTCCAATTGCTGATCATAGATCACCATAACAAAAAATGAAAAAAGTTCTAAATATTGCAAGGATTACCAACCTTGAAAGACACAAAGTGCACAAATGCTGTTGGGGGAAAAATGGCACTCATAGATTGGCTCCATGCAGGGTCACCGTAAACCTTCAATTTGTGAAAATGCAACATCTGCCAAGCACAGTAGAGTAAGGTATGCCTGTGGAGACAGTTACATTTACCAACTATTCCTCAGGTTGTAGAAATAAGGTACTTTTTTTTATTCTTGGCTTTTCATTTCAAGATGTGGGCTCATCTAATCTAGGATTGTGTTGATCTTAACATTGATTGCTGCTGCTGTTCTGTCCATGTGCCATGGACTTCAAATTCCTCTAGGATATCTCATGCTTAGGGTAAGGGCTGGCTTGCCAGCATTTTACTCAAGGATTGCTACATCCTCTGCTTCAGGCCTTGTCTTTGTGCTATACCCCAGGACGTGTTCTATGTTCTTATAATTCTTCCAGCAGTATTCCACTGTTGCATGACATTTGCTAGCCTGATGGCAAGAGCTTGGGGTGAGGTATTCTCTATTTGGATAAAACTCCCATCTTGGGTAGGCACCGTGACCTTATGTTCTTTGGAATATAAAGTTCTCTGAGCTCCTGCCCTCTTCCTAGCTTTTCTGGACCAGCCTGTATTCCTGGCCTCTCTATGTTCTCACCCTTTCTGTCTCCTAGCTGCAGTGTATCTTTATTAGTGCCTGAGGTTATAATGTTGTTAATATCCCTCCCCTCAGTTTAAGGCTTTTGTTCCACAGAAGGGATGGGGAGAAAAATCCAAGGGGGTTTCTTGTCTCCTCTGCTGTGCCTGCTCCTTTCTTTACCCTGCCTGGCACAATGAATACTTTTAGAATACTCTTGCAAAGATTTTTGTGACTGCTTAGTAGTGTCCAATGAAGAAGCTTAAGGAACATGCACATTCCCCCCATACCTGTGGGTCTTACTTGTGAACTATCCTAGTTGATTCCTCACCAGTGCCTAGCTATGTTTGCCTCAGATAAGTAAATGTTGCATCTTGACTCTCCTGGACTAAATTTATCTGTTTAGCTTATTTTAGTTCTAAATGTGGGAGTAACTCCTGAAGTTTTGCTCTGTACATTTTTATTGAAATTTATCATACCTCTGCAAATGCATGTTTTAACTTTGTAGTTCTGTGCAAGGTATATACAGAAGTATATACATTTTTTTTTCTGTGCTAAGAGAACTGGTAACAAAGACCATACCAATGATAATAGCATATTCTGACATTAGATCCCAGAAGAAAACCTGGTCCTCTTATTCCTTATGAGATTTCTCTTGTTGGCCCGGAGTTGTTCATCAATTTCTGTTCAGTTCCCAAAGACGAAATTGCTTGTTGGGGGGAACAGGTGAACATGTTCCCATTGCATTAAACTTCTTTATTAGGTAACACAAAAGAGTAGTCACGTTTGCATTTTCTTGCATTGAGTAGCAACATTTTTATGTGACTTCCCCTTTAAAATCATTAGAATCCTATACTGAAAACTTGAGACAAAGAAATAAGACTAAGGGCAGAGTTGTAGTGGGGAATCGAGAGAATAAGGGTGGTCATATGTATGAGGCTAGAAAAGAATTCATCCACTTGAAAAATTCAGTATTTCTCCTACCCCTTCACCACCCTTTCTTCTCCACTGAAATCAAGCTTCTTGCCTTTAGTCCCTGGCACAAGTGGCATATTGCTTGGGTGCTGGGATTCATGGGGAACAGGAGCTAGTATTAGGGGGCAGCTATTACTCCTTCCAAACAGCTGAATCCTTAGGAACAGTAATCAGCTTTGCTGTACTATCGGTTTTTTTTTTTCACTTATTCATTCATTTCAAAACACATATTAACTTCTTGTATGCTAGACACACTGCCAGGTGCTGAGAATACTGTGCTGAACAGAGTTTTCAGACCTCAGAGTGCAGAATAGAGCTGATCATCCAATCCTTGTGAAAATAAAATCCTAACCACTTTCCCAGTTGCCACATCATCAGATCTTAGCCATAGATGCCATTTATAGAGTTTTTATAAGTGCCAGGTCTATTACAATCTGTATTCATACTTCCTTAAATCTTCAGACTGGTCCTAGGAGGTAGATCAATATCTCTATCTTACAGGTAAGGCAACTGAAGACCTAAGTGGTTGAATAAAACAGTCATGTAGCTTTGGAGACAGAGGGACAGAGCTGCAGTATGAAGCTAGAGAGGGCAACTTGGTTCTGAGAGCCGTACTCTTTACTTGTACAAGGTTGCATTCTCTTCCTCAAGTCTGTTGGGACCTTCCCTCTAGAGAGATCATATTTTACACTTAAATTTATATTTTAGGAGTCTAAGCTATTTATGCCTTTATATGCCTATGTATTAATAGGTTAACTTAAATGTAAGAGCAAGCCCATTTATTTGTAGCAGTAGTTAGACTGCTATAATATCAGAAAAATGACTGAGTAGAAAAGTAAAGCTATTCAGAACCAGCTGAAATGTCAACATACATATAAAAAGCTCTATTACCAAAGCAAACTTGAAATTACCTACACTTGAGATAAGAATGTTAAACAAAACATGAAAATGTATTTGGAAATTTCCCAGTGCTTGGCATTAATTACTTAGAAAGGTAAAGACAGACCATGGGTTGCTTTCCAATTTGACAGGACTTTGTTTATAATGCTTATTAGTAACCAAAGCTAGCACACTTCATGGTTTTGAGTGCTCATATGTGTTTCTCTGCATGCCTCTCTGCAAATAGGTTATTTTTGATAATTGGGTCATAATGCATATTTTTACACATATTTCTATTACCATCTTCTTTTTGGTATGGACCTTTTGGAGACCAAGGAATGTGTTTTAATAACGTCTACTCATTCAATCAGCTCAGCGAAATTACATTAAAACTCTGTGTCATGATCGTTTTATAAGCCCTTAAGTGTTGGGTACTAGGAATCCTATCCCGTTAGGTAGATAGAGCCCTAGGGTAGGATAACATAGGGCAAGGGAAAGGGTATAGCTTTGGAAGTTAAATAGACTTGGTGTAACTTCCAATATTCCTTCTCCGCGTTGGATAGTTCTTTGGTCTCTAACACATAAAATGGCTTGTGTTGTGTATGATACCTGTGACTAGAAAAGATGTACTAATGCACTTATCCAAGAAGTGGGGAGAATAGAAATGTTCTGCATCCAAACCAGTAGAACTGCATTTGTAACCCCCAATTAATAAAGTAACTGTCCTTATTAGTAAAATGGAGATGATACTATCTATGTTGTGGGATGTTGGTCAAGACACTAACAATTATATTTAAAGCAAAAGGGCCAGGACCTGGTTCCAAGCAGAAACTTCTATGCAGCGGACATTGTTATAATGTTAATTATTATACACTTGGCTTCCATTTTCAATGTGCTTATAGTCTAGTATAGTTATTTTCTTTTTTTTTTTTTAATGTTTATTTTTGAGAGTGACAGAGACAGAACATGAGACACGGAGTGGCAGAAAGAAGATGACATAGAACTGGAAGTGGGCTCCAGGCTCTGCGGTGTCAGCACAGAGCCTGATATGGGGCTCAAACTAAACCCAAGAACAGTGAGATCATGACCTGAGCTGAAGTGAGACACTTAACTGACTGAGCCACTCAGGCACCTCAATGTAGTTATTTTCAAAATGTTTTTACCATGGTCTTCAGTAAGAAATCCTTTATACATTACTTTCCAATATGTGACATAGTATGTGTGCCTGTGTACACATACACACACTTCCTACTGAGAGGAGGATTTGTAAATTGTACTGTCCTTACTACACATGATAAACTGTATTTTCTATCCTATCCTGCCTTACCCTATACATTTTTAACCAAATTCAGGATTCACTAAAGGGGGTACAACTATGGTTTCCAACATGCTGTCTGGCAGATGAGCTATGTGAGTATCAATACAAATATCTATGATTTACCACCAAGCCATGGCAGGATCAGGAAACCTCTACTCCCAGAGCAATCCTGTTCAGTATTGTATTATTATTATTATTATTGATACACAATCTTTTTGCTATCAAAATGAGGCCTATGAAATGTAAGTTTCCCTTTTGTGCTGAAGACAAAAATCTACAATTTGGAATATAAAAAACATCTACAGTAGAAGTGATTGGATCTGTGCTGGTGGTAAGGAGAGCTTTACAGAAAAATAAATCATCTGTCACAGTTGGGGGAGAAATGACTTTGCAAGGTAAATGAGAATTGGGAGCAGGTAGAGAAATTTATATTCTTTTTTCATTTTTTTAATACTTTTATTTTTGAGAGAGAGAGGAGAGCAAGCAGAGGAGGGGCATAGAGAGAGGGAGAGACAGAATCTGAAGCACACTTCAGGCTCTGAGCTGTCAGCACAGAGCCCAATGTGGGGAGAATCTACAAATTCTCCTCTCAGTAGGGAGTGTGTGTGTGTGTGTGTGTGTGTGTGTACACAGGCACACACACTATGTCACATATTGGAAAGTAATGTATAAAGGATTTCTTACTGAAGACCATGGTAAAAACATTTTGAAAATAACTACATTGAGGTGCCTGAGTGGCTCAGTCAGTTAAGTGTCTCACTTCAGCTCAGGTCATGAACCGTGAGATCATGACCTGAGCCGAAGTCGGACACTTAACCAACTGAGTCACCCAGGCTCCCCAAGGAGGAACTGGTACTCTATTAGAGGTAGAATATATGGAACTTTGGACGATTTCAAGCTATTTAGTGTATCTTGAACATTAAGTACATATATATACTATNAAAGAAAAAAAAAAAAAAAAAAAAAAAAAGACCAGGTAATATCCTGAAAGAAGAATCATGAAGGATAATGTCAAGTAGCTTTGTATTTATCCTATAGCTATTTGAAAGTCATTGAAGTCTTTAAAGAAATGAAAAGGTCATGTTTATATTTTACAAGAACCCAATATTGGTGGGTGAGTGAATGGCTGTGAATAGGCTGAGAACAAATTTTGAAGAGGCAATTAAGTGACGCTGTGGAAAGATCATGAGGGCCTAAGGGAGATTATAAAAACAAGAAGAGAGAAAATGGATTCAATGCATAGATAGGAATGAAGATGTTTTTAGTATATGGGTGATAGAATATAAAATGTCCCTCCCCTTTTATTTAATGAGGAACTAGATAGGTCCTCATTTACAATGAAAGACACATTCCTAAGTCTATGTAGGTTATCCAAGATGTCCACATCAAAAATAGAGAAAAAAAAAGTTATATGGTGTGAACGAAAGATTTAATTTCTAAGTTTAACTGGTTTACAAAAGAATTTCCTTTAAATTTTACTTCTTTTCACTATAATGAATCCAAAGGTCTTTTGACAACAAGTACAGCAACTATCTAACATTACAGAAAAGCCTAGGAGTTTGGCATCTTGAACTTCTTTACACAAACAAGCTAAACAATGGACTTGCCCAGTTAATCATCTCTTCTTGGTCTTGGTTTTTGTAATAGCAGGGATTTGATAAAATATAAAAGCACCAATAGCAGGAATTTGATAAAATATAAAAGCACCAATAGCAGGAATTTGATAAAATATAAAAGTAATAAGAGTAACAATCCCTTCATTTTCATCACACCAAGAGTGTTTTGCACATAATGTGTATAACTAAAAACCATATTTATCAGAGAAATGAGTTTGACCAAAAAATGAATACATTCAATCTATGGAGTTAAATTTTATAAACCGAAAATAACAGTTAAGTAAATTGTCCTCCTCTTGTTTTCAGTTTTTCATTTTGTTACTGCCATTCTCATATTCTTATCTCATTCCCGACTCGTTCTTTGTTAGGAGCTGTATCCATTATTGCTTCATAATGTAACAGCCCCCAAAGCTTATTATTTAAGCATCTTATTTTGCCTCACAATTTTTGAGGTCTTTATTTAGTTGTAGCCAGAAGTGATGTCCTTCATTGGGTGGGATATTTGTGTAAGCAGATCATTTAGACTTTCACATTGGTTTACATCTTCTAATTTAAAAAATTTTTAATGTTTTTTTATTTATTTCTGAGAGAGAGATAGAGGCAGTGTGAGCAGGAGATGGTCAGAGAGAGAGGGAAACACAGGATCTGAAGACAGCCTCCAGGCTCTGAGCTAGTTGTCAGCACAGAGCATGATGTGGGGCTTGAACCCGCAAACTGTGAGATCATGACCTGAGCCGAAGTCGGATACTTAACCAACTGAGCCACCCAGGCGCTCCTACATCTTCTAATATGAAAGGTGATCAGCAATAAAGATATTTTGAACTTTATATTTCACTACTGTTTGATTTCTTATTGTCTAGAATCCACATGAAGAATATAGTACTATTTATTGCACCGAATGATAAACCTTCACTTTGATGCCTTTTAGCTAATCCTTCTTCTATTTCTTTTCTTTCTAATTTTTATTGATAAATTCTGGAGTAATGTTTATTAATGTTTACTTATTTTGAGACAGTGAGGCACATTAGTGGGGGAGGGGCAGAGAGAGAGGGGGAGAGAGGATCCCAAACAGGTTCCCTGCTGCCCATGCGGAGCCTGAGTGGGGCTCCATCTCATAAACGTGAGATCCTGACCTGAACCAAAATCAAGAGTTGGATGCTCAACCAACTGAGCCATCCAGGAGCCCCTGGAGTGATGTTTAAAATTGGTGGGTAATGATATCTTCTATTTGCAATATATTCATATTTGTAATTATTGAAGATGTTAAGAAAGCAAATTTACCTTATCACTATGCTGGTATTTCAGGTTTCTATAACCAAAAAGCTAATAACTTAAATAGATCTACTTGTTTTGTATATGTATTTGTTTAATAATTATGTGAATTAAATAGTCCTATAATTGGAAAATGAGAAGAGTTATGGGGAAAGTGGGTGGATCCCATTTGACTCCTAATTCTCCAATGAAATGATAATATATGAGTTGGGTAAATGTTAATTTCTTCTGATTCCTACTTTCCTGTGACCTCATAGCTTGCATATCTATTGCATTAGAGGGTGGGATGGGTTTTCTGGGAAGGAGTCTTCATGACCTGGAGAAGGGCCAGAGGTTGGAAGCAGGGCACATCTTGGTGAACTTAACCTTGAGAAACATAAAAATAGAGGGTGTCATGATATTCAGTGTCAAAGGTTTGGCCAACAGAAAAGGAGAGGACTTAGACAAGGTATATGTTTGTGTGATAAGTTACTGGGTAAGATGTGAGGTGATTGAAAAGCCTCACAGTCTAGAAGTTGACTTTTTTTTTTTTGCCTTTTTTTTTTTTTTTGAAAGAGAGGCATTAGAATAGCTATATGGAGTGAGACTAATAGATGATGCAAAGATGTTTGGGGAGTAGTTGGAGGTTTTAGTAAGAGTAGCTCTAAGCTTGGTATTTACTTTCTTTCCACCACTTTTTTCTTTTCTTTTCTTTTTTTATTGTGAGGTTCACCAGTACAAACGTGGTATGCACAGTCTCCTCACACTGACATTGCTCCTCTGAGACAATTTGTTGTCCTTTTGTCTACTTCACTAAATGCTTAACAGAGTACTCTAAGAACAAATCTTTTGCGTTCTTTGGAGAAATAGCAGGGAAAAGATAGGTTGGGGAAATGGCAACCCCTCAGAAGCAGTGTTGCAGAGGAGAGGAGAGGTGAAGGTGGGGCATAAACTCCAGGAAAAAAAAAAAAAAAAAAAAAAAAAAAAAAAAAGCTGGTGGTGGATTGAAACATGAAGGAAATAAAGATAACCCCAAAAGGATCACCAGAAGATATACCTGCTTGGGTATGGAGAATTGATAGCTAGAGTATTTCTGAAAGGAAACCTCCATGGCTCAATGATGGTGCTTACAACAGAATTGCAGGAGGGATAGTGCTCCTTTTAGAAGAAGAGATTCTTCCTGATTTCATTCTCTGTTACTAAACTTCTCCTTCACAAATGTACTGCTCTAACCGGGAACCATGTTTGCTCGATCTTCTGTCTGATGAGATGAGGGACGTCTTAGAGCCTATTGAGGAGGGTGGTAGCTAGCATCTACTTTACAATAGGATTGATTCAGTTTAACTTTCTTGTTTGAGGAAATAGTGTAAGAATACTCTATTCTTGCCTTTATTAACATACTACCCAATTACATGTTGGTGTCCACCACTAAAACGAACTCCATGAAATGAAGAACAATTCTTCTAATCTTTTGTATTCTCCATGCCTAACCTGGTACCGGGCACAGCATAGTAAAAGTTTGTGTGATTGAAAATGTGTCCCATTGTGGGGATAAGCACTGGGTGTTACATGGAAACCAACTTGACAATAAACTATTTGTAAAAAAGAAAGAAAGAAAGAAAATGTGTCCCACTGCCTGACCAACATGAGAGAAACCACACCTATATCCTTCACCAGTTTTACTTGTATTTTACATGATCCGTGTATATCTTGGAAAGGAAAAAGATCTGATTTTCATTTGACTTCTACCTTCTCCAGCTTCATAGAACTCCCTAGATAAAACTTTTTCTGTAACTCAACTCCACCTGGGTCCTGAGCTACTTCTGATCAGGTGAGAAAGACATTGGAAGCTTCATGTGCATCATTCAGAAGAGTCCAGAGTTACACGTGCTATTCTAGGACTGCTCTACTTTGAGCGTGATTTCTAAGTGAATCAGGAGTCAAAGGGAGAGAGAGGATTCTTTTCCAAATCCTCATATTTTAAAGTATGCTTATTTTTCACATTGCTAGCAATTCTCTGGTATGAAAACTTTGGGCTTTTCAGATCATACAGGTATTTGAATTTCCTGTTAGAGTGTTTTCAACTATGGTATGAAAGTATTTTTTTCTGCAGTATTGCCTTAATTCAGAGCTCTTTTTTGGAACCCCAAAACATGGTAAAAGCTATATATTGGGGGATGGAGAGGGTCTTAAAATACACAGCACTTAAATCTTGAGGAACTAAGATGCCTGCCATACACCTGATACCCAAAGTGTCTGTCAGGGAGCTAAAAATGAAGTAGAAACTTCTCAACATTCTCTAATAATAGAGAGCCCTAAATTCCAAATCAGTCATTAGCAGCTAATTATAATATTATTTGCTTGTTTCATATTTTATTAATCTGTTGGTGGTAAACTTGAACATGGTTTGGGGCAGGATTTGAGTTAAGAGGTGGAGCAGCTGCTAGTTTATTCCTTCAGTGACACTTGCAAATACTTTCTTTTATTGTGACCTCTAGCTTAAATTTATGTGACTCACTTAAATGTCAAACAAGCTAAGTGGTGCATTTCATTAATGAAAAATTAATGAAAACCTTGGACTGGCACATACTACTTGTTTACAATATATATAATTCATTAGGAAGACATCTATCAAATAAGGGTCTTGGCATGGATCTGGTGGGTTTGTAAGCAGGCTTTATTCTCTTCCTTCCAGTTAATGAAAGTGCAAGGCTGGGAAAAAAATCACATAAAACAGATTTAATGAGTCTTTGGGGGAAATTTTACAGAATAGGGTACATGAGTCATAAATATCACATGTAAAGTCTATTTGGCCCAAATTATTTAGGATTGGAAATGGCCATAATTTCATTTTATAAGCAAAAAGTGCCCAAGTGTTTAGATCAGGAATTTAATTCCAGGCAGAAGTCTTACATTCTTTTTAGAGCCCAGTCATTAAGTAGGCTCAATCTTGAACAACTCATTTAGGAAGCCAATTTATTTCCCCCTAAATGGAGGTGAAACCAGGGATGACTTTCTAGATGTGGGGCATAATTATTTATTTTCTGAAAGTCTCTAAAAAGTGAATATCACTTTTTGGTATATAAAACTTCCAGGACCCTGATAATATGGTTATAAAAAATAGTATGAATTCATTTAAAGCACTTCCAAAGAATGCTCTGTCTACACAAATATTGGTCCCTCAATATTCAAGTAGCTGCAAATATCACTGGTCTCTTCTGTTTCTATCCCTCTCACTTTCTTGTTGAGCCTTTCCCTCACTGTCACTGTTTGCAAGGGTTTATAGATGATATTTTTAAGACATCGCAGTACGAACTGGAGGACAAGAGCTATTGGTCACATAGGCTACATGAGGACAGGTACTGGCTTATTCAGCATGGTTTTATAGACGCCTAAGAAAAGGCATGATACATACCTAGGGGTGCGATTCCAATAGGTGTGTTTAATAAGAAAAAGACTGGTCTTTGCCCTGATGTAGGTTTTTGTTGTTGTTGTTATTGCTGCTGTTTTCCTAGTGAAGAAGTCGAATATTCACCTGGAAGTATAATTTTTAGACTTGAATGTTATGGCTAATTTTATGTGTCAACTCGACTTGCCTAAGGGATGCCCACATAGCCGGTGAAAATTATTTCTGGGTGTGTCTATCAGGATGTTTCTAGAGAGATTAGCATTTGGCTCAGTAGACTGAGTAAAGAAATCTGCCCTTACTACTGTAGGTGGACATCATCATCAGTCCTTTTGGGAGGAGGGGTACTGAATACAACAAAAAGGGGAAGGGGGGGGAAACTTCCTCTCGAGCTGAGAGTCCATCTTTTCCTGCCCTCGGACATCACAGTCCCTGGTTCTTGTGCCTTCCAATTCTGGGACTTACATTGGCAGCTTTCTGGTTCTCAGGCCTTTGGCCCCCTGACTGGGAGTTACATTATCTGCTCCCCTGGTTCCCAGGCATTTGGACTTGAACTGCATTATATCACCAGTCTTCTAGGTTCTGTAGTCTTCAAATGGCTGATTCGGGGACTTCTTAGACTCTATAACTGCCTGAACCTGTACTCTTCCTCACTTATGTCTACATGTAAATACCTAGATACATTTATGCACATATATGTACATGTATATGTGTGCACATACGTACACATTTCAGATAGGTGCCATTTCTTTGGAGACTATTAATAGTTAACAAGAAACAAATCCTGCGTGAAACATAATTTTGCAAAGATAGAACTATCTCCTGGCCTGGGTTACTAGAGAGAGTAGAATTTCCTTTGATTCTTGGAGAGTGTTATTTTTCCATACTGGCTTTTTATTGCTTATGGCCTCTTTCTGGCAGAATTTCTCCTACGTCTGATACAGAATAGAAGTAGTCACAGGTATCTAAGGAGGAATATTTGAAAAGAAAGTGGAAACAGAAGGAAAAGGAAATTGCAACACTCAAATTAGAACTTCTGATAGGTGAGTGTGGTAAAGGAATTTGGCTACAATGGAAAAAAAAAAAACTGGAAGCATGGAATTCTGATCTCTGGAGCCAGACTTCCTATGTTTAATGCCAGCCGCTGTCACTGACCACTGTCCTAACTGGGCAAGGTATTCAAGCTCTCTCTGATTCTGTTTGTTCATTCTTAAAATAATGATTAAAAATAGCTTCTTTTATAGTATTGCCAAGAGAATCTAATACTAAGAAGCATTAAGAACACTATCTGCCACATGTTGACGTTTGTGCCATATTGACATTCGTTCAACAAGTTTAAAAGGGTAATTGTAAAGAGTTCAAGTATCCTGGGGATACCAAAGGCCTTCAAAGTTCAGAGAAGAGATGAAACATGATAATGGTGGGATTGTGGCAAGTTGAAGTTGGTAATAAGATCTAGAGGAAGAACTGACGGACAGAAAATTTAGGGACAGAGGTAGCTGGTGGAAACCTTCAGTAGTTGAGGAATGAAGTGTTTGGAGTTTAAAGTCATGACTGAAATGGTAATTGCAGTTTTGCTGAAAATGTAAATGGGAGAGTGCTCAGATGGACCACTCTCATAAGGGGTGAGCTCTGTAATTATTAGAATATTAGATCTGCCTGTCTTTCCCCTCACTTGTTGCTTCAAATAATGGGTCTACAGTTCAGCATTCTACATTTCAGTATCTTTGGGAAATGCAAAAGATATACTTAATGATTGATAGTGTTATCAAATGTGGCTGTGTGTGGAGCCACTGATAACCTGGGTTTCAACACTAGAAACCATTATTTCATTGATAAGGGTCATGGAAATTATGAACCACTCCTTTTTTTTAATTGTTTAAAATGTTTGTTTATATTTGAGAGAGAGAGAGAGAGTGTGTGTGTGTGTGTGAGCCTGCACACAAGCAGGGGAGGGGCAGAGAAAGGGAGACAGAATGTGAAGGAGGGTCCAGGCTCTGAGCTGTCAGCACAGAGCTTGACTCTGGGCTCAAACTCACAGGCCATGAGATCATGACCTGAGCAGAACTTGGATGCTTAACCGATTAAGCTACTCAGGTGCCCCTGAACCACTCTTAATGGAGCAATTTGCTTTGTGTTTCTTCTTCTTTGCTTTTCTCCTCCATGTTTATACAACTTCCTTACACTCCATTTGTACCTGAGAAACATCAAGCCAGGTGACATTCTGAATCCCCCCTTTTTCCCCACTAATCCTCCTTTAGCAATTATGGGAGATAGATGTTAAGACTTGTGATCTTTGATAATTTTTTTTTCTTTTCCTTTACTTGTTATGAAGGGTTTATGTAATTTTGTCTTTGTATGTGTGCCCCTGGATTGGGGAAATGTTGCATTTAAGTTCCTTCCATAATAACAGTATGGACATATAGATCCACCTGGAATATTTTCAGTTGATGATAGTTCAGTGGATTTTAAGAGCCCTACAAATCTCTCAGATAAGATCCTTTGAATAAAAAAAAAAAAAAAAAATTTTACAACTGGAGTCAGAAGTTAATTTTTACTTGTATGTATCTTTTGATGATGGCTCCAATTCAAAATCAATGTTTGGATTATTTTGGAGGTGAGGGACTTTTCTAAGAGGATATCAGTAGATGGTGAAATGAGAAGAGTAAAACCTGTACTGGGTAGAGGTCAGAAACCAGAGGGCTGCAGTCAGCACACAAAAGTGTCCTGACTTCCCCACACAACACAGATCCGCACAGGGGCGTGGACTTGAAATTAAATGTTAAGAGTTGAAGTGGATTGCTACTCTATCAAATCTCAAATTCCAAATTTCTGTAATTTGGAGAGGCTAATCATTCTGTAAGACTCCAACAAGCTGGAGCTGAGAGCTGCTTCTATATCTCTTTCCACCAAACTGATAGTAAGCACCCTGAGGGTGACCCTTCTCTTTTGTGTGTCCTTTCCTCTAGTGCCTTGCCATGTGCTTGGCTGGGGAAGTGATGATAATGACTCTTTTAAAGCTGGTGATATGGGTTAGATTGGAAACCATTACCTTGGGGCCTATTTGGATTTCACAAGTGATGAAGGTATTATCTCCTGCATGGCCTCTTGTCTGTCTGATTTTCCCAGTGGGATGCCATGTGATATGCAGTCTAGATGAGGTATTTTAAAGTTCTCTCCTTGTTAAGTTGAAATCAGATCTCACTACTGTTCAAGCAAAAGGTCTTGGCTGTCAAAGCAGTATCAACTGCAAAGTTAAGGACCTCAGAATGGCATCTGCCAACCTATACACTGTCTGTCATCAGCAAGCTGGTAGTCATCCATATACTCATGCAAACAACAGGATCTCCGAACACCGCCAGATAGGGCTATGTGTCGTGCTCAGGGTGTAGAGGACAGGATGAAGGTTCTTGATATGATTTGAGGGTGCCAAGTGCCACATCTCTTCAAAAAGCGACGCCAAGGCCTGCCAATCATGACAATTGCCATAATGCAGAAAGGTCAGATAGTCTTGTCTTTGTGTATCAGAAATGCCAGCCTTCTGTCAATGATGAGGTCAAAAATCTGTACTAGATTAAAAGCATTTGTGCCAGGAGCTTCACACTTTCAAAAGGTCAGTGTCAGTGCCAATCAAAACTCATGTACGGAATGGAAGTTTAACTTCTGATTAAACTTACATTGCTTCTTTGTTTTTATTTTCTCACTAACCCATCTGTCTGCAACTTTATCATCAAACCCTTCTTAAGTATTTCCAGTGCTCTATGCAAACAAGGTACAGAGATTTTGTTCAAACCTGAGGATGTATCAGATTCACACGGAGGGCTTGTTAGAACACAGATTGCAGGGCACCACTCCCAGACTTCTGACTCAGTAGGAGAGGTTTCAAGAATTTACATCTCAAATAAACCCCCAGATGGTGACAATGCTGTTGGTTCTCACACACTGGGAACCATTGGTCTAGATGGCCATACAGAAAGGGGAGAAAAAATGTTCAAGGATTATGCTCGCCACCTGTAGACAATAGGAATGTACCGTAAGTGTTGGGTTATTTATTTCAACTCCTTTTTCTCAAAGTTTTTGGCTATTCATGGCATTTTCAAGTAAACAACATTATGGTATTTATAGGCAGAGGTTTTCTAGCATTAAACATAAGGTAGGGGAGTTTCTAGATGATTATATACACACATGTACACCTACACACACCTAAGTTTATATACAAAAGGAAATGCTATTTGGATTGACACTTGCATTGAGATCTATTGACTCCACTTCCCACCAGCTAAACCTGGTCTGCTTGTGATAAAGACTTAATAATCTTTCTCTTCATCTAAACTTTTATCACAACTTATGTGAAAACTTAAGATCTGCTGCTCTATCCCAGCCACCTGACCCTTCCTCTGTAAATTCTATGAAGATAAGGACAATTTTATACACAGCGTAGTGAATCTTTTTCTGAGTGTTAAATGTTGAACCTGTAGTGACTTGGAGGTAGTTCAGGATTCTGTAATCCCCAAATGGACAGTTTGTTTTTTATGTCATCTACTGTGTATGGTTGTACGCAGGTCAGGTTGTCTGGGTTTGGGTTTGGAGGTTTTGTTTTGGGGAAGAGTTCAGATGAATAGTATTGAATTGATGACCTTTCAAAATTCAAGGCACATGGTCATCAGACGTCTGTACATCCTCTTCTTTCATTCTGGCATTTTTACTTCTCCCCAAGCTCATCCCTCAATAGTTATTCACACCTGTGTTTTGATAACTCTTTTTCACCTTCCACTTATTTATGCATTCATATATTTGTGATGAAATACATAGTACTGTTTTATGTGCTTTTCAAAATTGACCCAAATATATATTTTGCTAGAAATCTTGTGTGTTTTTTTTGCTCAACATCTTTCTCACCGGTATAAATGTTGCTATTTGTAAATCTAGGCCATCTTTGCTAATTACCGCATAATATATCACAGCATCCACAGGGCTATTTCATTTATCCATCCTCTATTGACAAACACCCAAATTCATCTCCAATTTTGTTACCACAGACCACACCCCAGTGGACATCATATATTTGTATCTTGTATCTCTGTGTCTTGCTGTACTTTTTCTGGGGATGTATAAACTCAGAGTGGAATTGATGCACCATAGATATGCTTGTCAGAGACTGTTGGTGTTCCCTAGACAATTTCCTTTTCTTCCTAGGTCCGCAGTGTGACTGTATTTCCCATATTCCTTTGCAGTTAGGAATGGTTCTATGACTCAGTCTAAGCCAGGGAGGGAATGGAATCAATGTGAATCACTTCTAAGCCGTGCACCTAAATCCCTCCCTTATGCCTTCCTCTCTACCCTTTCCAGGCTGGAATGGCAAAGAGTTCCCGGAAAATCTTAGAAGCCATGTAGAAAAGAGGACAGAGCAATATCATGAAAAGAAACTGGGTCCCCAAAATAGTTGACAAGAGAACCATCTTATAGGAAGACTGGCAGTGGACAGTTCTAGAAGGATAGTTTTACTATGTTGAATAACTCACATTTGGGCTTCCTTGTTTACATCAGCATCTAATATACTATGCTCCCATCCTATTTTCTCTAAATTCCATGTTGCTCTAAAAATAGGCTATACAAAATTCTATTCAATTAGAAGATTTTCATTTCCCATCATTCCATCTAGTATTTTATATTATCTGACTTCATAATTTTTTCCAAACCAGGTAAACTTAGAGGGAGAATTGTTTCAGTATTTTTAACTTAAATTCAGGTTAACAGACAGTATAGTCTTGGCTTCAGGAGTAGAGCCCTGTGATTCATCTCTTACATGGGACACCCAGTGTTCTTCCCAAAAAGTGCCCTCCTTAATAACACCCATCACCCATTTAACCCATCCCCCCCTCCCCTTCAGCAACCTTCTGTTCTCTGCATTTAAGAATATCTTATGGTTTGCCTTCCTCTCTGTTTTTATCTTTTTTCCTTCCCTTCTCCATGTTCATCTGTTGTGTTTTTCAAATTCTGTGTGTGAGTGAAATCCTACACTATATCTGTCTTTCTCTGACTTATTTCACTTAGCATAATACACTCCAGTTCCATCTACATTGTTGTAAGTGGCAAGATTTCATTCTTTTTTGTTTTCAGTGTGTGTGTGTCTGTGTGTGTTTAATATTATATATGTAATTTTCCATAACTTGGCTATTGTTGATAGTGCTTCTATAAATACTGGGCTGCATGTGTCCCTTCAAATCAGCATTTTTGTATCCTTTGGATAAATCCCTAGTAGTGTAATTGCGGGGTCATAAGGTAGTTCTATTTTTAATTTTCTGAGGAACCTCCATACTATTCTCCAGAGTGGCTGCACCAGTTTGCATTCCCACCAGCAATGCAAAAGGGTTCCCCTTTATCCACATCCTCACCAACATCTGTTGTGTCCTGAATTGTTAATTTTAGCCATTCTGACAGGTGTGAGGTGGTGTCTCATTGCGGTTTTGATTTGTATTTCCCTGATGATGAGTGATGTTGAGCAAATTTTCATGTGTCTGTTAGCCATCTGGATGTTTGCTTTGGAAAAGTGTCTATTTATGTCTTCTGCCTGTTTGTTCACTGGATTATTTGTTATTTGGCTGTTGTGTTTGGTAAGTTCTTTATAGAATTTGGATACCAACCCTTCATCTGATATGTCATTTGCAGATATCTTCTCCCATTCCATAGCTTGCCTTTTAGTTCAGTTTCAGTATTTTAACTCGCATATCTCTAGTTGCTGGTGAGGTTAGGCACCTCTGTGTATATTTATTGAAATTAGGATTGCCTCTGTCTGAATTACCATTTATATCCTTACCCTCCTATTTCATTTGTGTTCTCTCATTTTCTATAAATCCCATATATGAAACCTTAGTTGATTTTGAAGGTTGCAAATATCTTCTCCTAGCCTGATATCTGTTTGATAACTTTGCATATGATTTTCTTTATTGGATTGATACCTTAAATTTTCATGAGCTGAATTTATTAACTGTTTCCTTATTGACTTGTATTTTATGAATCTGTTTTAAGACTTCTTTTCATTCCCGAGTTCACAAATATATACTATATTTTCTTCTAGTAAGTTTTGATTTTTTTCTTCACATTTATGTCTTTGGTCTACTAGGTCTTAATTTTTTAATATGATATGTGGTAGGAATCTAATTTTTTTTTGTTCTACATATTGAGCTAATTTTCCCAACAGTTTCCAATTTCCTAAATAACTTATTATTTCCAAATTGATATACACTAACTTCCCATATAAAAGCTTTTGTTTCTATTTTTGTTTTTACTAGGACTCCTTGTTCTTTTAATCTATTGTTCCAAAACGATGCAGTTTTATATTTCAAAGATTTGGTATATGACGACATGTAATAAGGAAAATCTTCTTTTTGTTCTTCTTTGAAAAATTATCTGTTTACTGAACTTCTTTCATGAGAATCTTACAATCATTTTATTTCTCCCCTATCCTATTAATATAATTTAATTGGAATTTGGTTTAATTTTATTAAGTAATTTGGAGAGAATTTATATCTTTGCAATATTAAGTCATTCCCACTATGGAAATGGTATAGCTGACCATTTTTTAATTCATTGATCTTCAACAGTTTGGATTTTTCCCCATACAGTCCAAAAAAATCTTTATTTGGTTAATTGCTTTAAAACCTAGATAGAAAGGATGGCAATATATATTGCAAGTGATATTTTATTTTTCAGTTTCAATTGGTAATTACTAGAGTGTAAGAAACTTTGTGTAGTTATGTGAAATTCTTTTATTTTAGTGGGTTGTCTCTTGATCTTATATTTGTAATGGCAGTGGTGGGTACTATTTATGCCTCTTTGCTTTTCTGCTTTTTACTGGACCATAACCATCTGATTCTATGATGAGCAGTGGCAAGAAGATAATGTACCCAGATCTTTGACACCTTAAAGGGAATGTATCTAGAGCCTCTCTTTAGATATATGATGCATGCTGCAGGTCAAAGTAGACTGACTTCTATAAGGTTAAGAGTTTTCCTTCTTATACCTGAATGTTAATGTTTTTCAAGTAAGTCTCTTTAGCTTTTGAGATAATTAATGGATTCAGCAATGTACTGAGTACCCTAACAGATTAGAAAAAAAATTTAAGGAATAGTTCCTAGTAAGAGGTAGTTTCTACATACAGAATGTTTATAACCTACTCAGAGTAAAGTGAATCAATGTTGTCTCCTTATGCACAGTGTAACCCATTCTATACTACCTGTGTAATTTAGTCTGCATGTATTCTGCATGCAGCCTTAGTTTTAAAAGCTTTATCTTTTGAGTAGGTTGATTCTTATAGAATCTGTGAAATGCTTGTGATCCCGATCTTCTGCACAAGCTCTTTGTCATAATTTTGGTTTGGTCTAATCCCCACCTACATGAACCTTCTATTTCCTGGTCTACCAGTTCCTTGACCCCACTCTTCCCGTAGTTCTGTCCTCTAAACTACCTCTTCCCGTTATTACCACAGCCATGACATTACAGTGTGTTATAAATGGGACTTGCAATCTGAGTGTTAAATGAATTTCAGGGGGTACAATTAATGTTTTAAAACCCAAAAAAAGGAAAGGGTACAGCAGTATAGTATTAAAAAATCAGTGTAGTAGATAATACGGTATTATGAAACCCCTGTTGATGAAGCTCTCTTGTCCAACCAGAAGGCAAGCAGGGACAATCTCCTCCATTTCTGAATTCTTGAAGCACTTCCTTCGCATCCCAAAGGGCTTTTATAAATTCTTTAATATTGGAATAGAAATTCCTTGAGAGCAGGGATCTTCTCCATCTGATTCTCCATTATATCCCTTGCAGTTAGAATAGTGTCTAATACCAATTAGGTACAAAACCTGTATGTTGAATAAATAAAGTAGCAAATTCTTATCTGTTTTATATATCATTTCAGTGTTAACAAAGCCCTCCTATTACCATAGATACATCCTAAAAAAATTCATTGAAATGAATTCAGTTGTGTACCCCATACAGTTCTCTTTTCAAGAAAATATCCACCATTCTGAGAAAAATGAGTCAAACTTTATTTAGTGTACCTGACAAAGTTTTTATTGACATCATAACCATTGTATAGTTTCTCACACATTAGCTGGGATCATACTTGTTGAAACTGGAATTTTAAAAGGATAAATTTGGTTTTCTTATTTAGACCATACTTACTAAGATGGAATTACACTCCTCATTTATGTTCAAATTTTACTGTTTTCTGTATTTCTTCTTTATAGAATATCTTTTTCGTGACTTTAAAACTCTTTCCTATTTTTAAAGCTTGAGAGCAGATGGCCTTCCTGCAAGGGCCATAACCTATAAAAAATGGTCTATACATGACCATATGAACATATTGATAATATAATCAAATGAAATTTATATAAACTGAACTGAGACATGTATAATATGTCCAATTATTTTCTGTATGGAAATTACACAGAAATGAAAGCATTAAACATAAAATGGAACATTGAATTTATATAAACCAAGTTTTTTAATTGTTTATTTTTCTTTTGTGACCTTCCCAATATCTATAGTTACTGTCCGTGTCAAGAACATCTCTTCATCCTCTTTATGTGCACACGCACAAACACACACACATGAATACTTGACAATGCCCTGTAAGAGCATTTATACAAATAGGTTTGTGTAAAAATCTATTAAGAGAATAAAAATAACTTTGGTTTCTGATTCCATAGCCTCTAAGAGTTCCGTGGCCAAAACAAACATGAAGTAAAATAATAAGCCCCACCTACCACTGTACCTTGTTTGAGTCTACCTAAAGTAATTTTATTTCAGTCTTGTTCAAAATTAATTGGTCACAATTGTGTTTTAGAACTCTTTAGGGGATATAACTTTGTGAGTATCTTCTCTTCAAAATTTTTTGATTGCTATTTATCTTTTTTAGAACAAATAGGAAAACAAAGTTAGTGAATATTCACATTTAAATCTAAGGGAACTCAAAAAAATGAAGATCTTTTGTACAGTGTTAACTAAACATAAGGGAAGAAATTCCCTGAGATGTAAAACTGAAAATTCTCAAAAGTGCTACCTTTCTTTGTTAACCAGGTCATGATTGTAAATCACAGAGCTTTCATTTTAGAGGAAACTGAATTTTCAGGTAACCTATAGACTCTTTTTTTAAAATAGGAAATTGGAGTCATTCATGAAACTTGTAAGTTAAGTCATAATCCTCTAATTATGAAACTACCACTATGTAAATTAATGGATGTTCTTGTTTTAACCCATTGGTGTGATATTTGAGAGCACATGGTATTTACCCATAATGAGGATACTTTTGCTGGAAAGAAAGCACCAAATTCTTTTAAGTTGAATAAATTAGAAATACCCTTTATTTCAAGTAATCTGTAAAGAGAAAGCTGGGTCCACACAAAGCAGGAAACATTATTTCATGGAAGAAAAACTGATAGTCTATATTTAAGATTTTTCCATTTCAGTAAGTTTATCCCTCCTATTTTTCCCTCAATTAATATTTGGAATCAAAGGAAAGATGCAAGTATCAAAACAGGGTCAATTTTTAATCTATTTAATTGTTTTCTCTTTTTTGTCTTCCTCTGTATCAAGCGTATAATGTATCAGTGAAATATATTTTTACTCTATAAAAAATGGATTCTCATTATGTACTGAAATAGAATCTAAAACCCTTGTTCCACAATCTAAGTTTTTCTCTTGAAGAAGGCTGGGGGTAAGTTGGATTTTTTTTTTTTATCTTCCTATTTTTAGATTTTGTTGTAGTGAAAGAGTTGAGAGATGACTTCCATTGAGGTCAATGGCTGGCCAGACAGGAAATCCTAGATGTGGACATATTTTTATCATTATGATAGTCCAAGGCCTGGTTTTAAGCTTCTTAGTTTCTGAAATCCTGTTGTATTAGGACACTTAGTTTAATATCTCTGAAACAGACTACTAAATGCACCAAAGACTGATGTATAAACCAAATTGCCACCTTGTTCATTAGAACTGTAGAAGTGGGCCAAACATCCTCTCCCTAAAAGGAAAAGGTCACTGGCTGCCAGATTTTCATAAGTGTACTTGAGAAGCATGGCATTACAGCAAATGGAGGGACATAGTTGGATGATTTGAGAAACAGCTCAGTTGGACAGCATGATCTATCTGTCTTACAGGTATAAGGGTGCACCTGCCAAATTGCTATACATACTTCTGCCAACAGGTCATGATACAGTCTAGTCAACTCAAAAGACACATTAGTAATTGGTCACTTACAGATTTTCATTTGTCAAGACCTCTTAGTCTAATTCTGTCAACACCATCTTTCTTTAAACTGGGAACATACAATGGTTTAGGTTTTGGTATAACTACAATTCTATTTTAACCCAGCTTCCAGAGTTCATATTCTTATGAGATCAGTTGGGCTTTGGCATTCCCAGGTGCCCTTTACCCACCAAAAAAATACTTATAATGCCTTTTATAGCTTCTCCAGATCCATTTGCATGGATTTTCAGCCACTGTTGCTGTTACCGTTACTCCTATTATAACTTCTACCACATTTTCTATCCGTTAACAAGTACTGATCATAAACCAAGTTTGGGGTTTTAATTTTCACAAACCACCTCCTTCCCTGCTAAGAGGTAGGTCTAATTATTATAATGCCAATTTTACAAGTGAAGAAATCCAGATTTAGAGAAGTCCAAGGTCAAATAGAAAGTGGTTTGGCTGAGATTGGAACTCAGATGAATCTGCCTCAAATCTAGATTTTAATTCAGAATAATTTTACTTACAATGGTGGCTCTTTAACATCCACAGACTTTGAAATGTCACTAAACAATTTCTGACGCAAGTTTTTCTTCAGTAAGCTGGAAAAAATGGGATCTGAAAGTTGCTTTGGAACTTAGATTTTTCTAGATAAAATATATTACAAAGTAGATATCTACTGTAATTTATGTAGCTTTAAATCTACCAGGGTAAAGTGACCCTGGAGAAATTGCTTTCTATGTTAGACTTGTCATAAATATTCTGTGAGAATATTTATAGAGTGTGGCAAGTGTGCATGGAGCTTAGCAAAGCATAAGGCAGCCTAGACCAGGTGCTTGCCCCAAAGAGCTTATGAGCTAATTTAGACGTAAACAGAATACTAGGTATCTATAAAATACTAAGAGTTGGTTGATTGACTCATATCCTCACTCATGATGCCATAAATCAGATGGTTAAACTCTAAACATCTATTTGAGCAGGTGGGTAGATCAGCAAGAGCATGTTCCGACCACTGTGAAAACAGCAGGTGGTGTTATTTGGAAATAAGATGAGAACTGGCCAAGACGGCAGAGGAAAAAAATGTAAGATAGGACTCTGCATTACATGCTACACAACATATTGGAAAGACTGCTATAGAAGGTGGAGAGTATATTTCTTTTTGTTCAATGAAGTATCTTCATTACCTCAGAAAGGGCATTTTAAAGAATTTCATAATTTGCATCAGTTATTGTTCACTTATATGCTGACAGTAAAGTTCCTCAAGACACATAGAGGAAAATGGATGGCAGTTACTAAATAACAATGAAAAATACATTTCCTAGAGGAGGCAGTGCTCTGGAACAAGAGGTCCCTAGAGTGTGCACTCCTTGAAGCCACTGTTCATTCTGGACCACAACCGTGCACTAATGCAGATTCAGCCCTGCAAAAAGCTCATCCAGTGCACTTTGCTGAGCTCAGGAGAAAGAACAAACATGTGGCTCAGCGGCTTCTGCGCCTCCTCATTTGGACCAGTCTCTGCTAAGCCTGTATATCTTTCCTTTTTGCTCCTTCGTGGGATGAATGCATGTCAGCTGCATCCCAGTGCAATGTGGACATGAGACGGCCAATGGTTCTGAGTGGCCAAGTGTAAATCAGCAAAAGTATTGGAAAGTCTGAGGCCAAACATCTAATTTGTAACTGCTAGTCACTTTATTAGTAATAAAACGTCCATCTTTTCCTTCCATCCGATTTTGTGTTTTGATCTCAGTTGGTCAAAACTTGGAAGGAAAGAAAGGGTATAATTAAACTCCAATTCACATAACAGATGTTTACGGAATAAATAAGCCAGGTGAATTAGCCATAAAGAGAAAAGTGAAAGGGGTGCCTGGGTGGCTCAGTCAGTTGAATGTCTGACTCTTGATTTCAGCTCAAATCATGATCCCAGGGTCGTGGGATCCAGCCACACTGAGCATGGAGCCTGCTTGGGATTCTCTCTCTCCCTCTGTCCCTCTTCCTCGTGTGCTCATTCACTCTTTCTCTCTCTCTCTCAAATAAATAAATAAATAAATAAATAAATATCTAAACGCTAAGTGACATTTTAGTTTTCTGGTATTTTCAATGCTTCAGATGATTCACATGTGTGTATATATCATTCATATATACTTGAAGACCTATGAAAATTCATTTTCTCATCTTTTAGATTGTCGTCTCTTGAGGTCAGGGTTTGTTTTACTCATCTGGGTAGCAAGCAGCACTTAATGGTTCTAGGCCTATAGTAGATACCAACTATACTTTATATTGGATAGACATGTATTTTTCTAAATGATAGATCTTCTCACAAGTAATTTATGGAGATTTAAAATACTGGAATCTCACTACTAAATAGGATCACTAGCTTCCTGTTCTGGAGGAGTACAGAGGATCTTCACCCCAACAATCATTTTATTGGAGAAAATTATTTTAAAAGAAATTTAAGTTATCCAGAAATTATTCTGAAGACATAAAGAAAATGGGGAGATAACCATTCAGGAAAATGCACTAAATCTTGATCAGAACAATGAGCATCTGTAGCATTTCAGATAGGACTGCTCTCCGACTTCCAGCTCTGTCTTCCTGAAACTCCTCTGGAAGTTCTAGCTGGGTGACTGCTATAATAAGACAGGACTCCTTCTCTGCCCAGCTTCCAGTCTAGGCTACTCCATCTCTGGAGGGCCAGGCCACAAATATTTCTGTTCACCTGTTGTCCCATGATGCAGAAGCTCTATGCCAGAAAGGCAGTGTATTACCTTCCTTCAGCTTACCTAATAATAGAGCAAAAGCCCCACTCCAGGCTGGCAGGCTGAGAATGGGTCTTGATCACTCACTGCAGCTGGCTTTCTGGGTAGAGGTTCCATAGCTAGAGGGCTGAGTCAACAAAACAGACCTTTCCGCCTCCCAGCACCCACTTGTAAAGCAGCGGTGTCACTCTGGGAGGAGTGTACACTGTTCCTGCCTCCACTTCTTGTGCCGTGATGCAAAGTTCCTGCCCATGAGAAGAGGCAGGCCAGAGAAGCAAGCCTTAAAATGAGGAATTTCCTGCCCAAGAGAACTGTTTATTTAAAACAGAGGGTGTAAAACTCCATACCAAAGGATGGTGAAGAAAACCCTAGAGATCTTAACAGAGACCAATTAGGAAAGTGCACTTCTAGCTCCATGATAACATGTCATGAAGAGTAAAATAGCAGCGCAGTCAGAGGTTTAATGTAGAACCAGGGAAAGAGACCGCTGAGAAGAGTCCTGGGGTCACTGTCAACCCTGGTAATTGAGAAGGTTGTGCATGTACACTAAGCTGTGTCTACTCAAGGAAGAATGAGTATGATGAGATAGACTTGAAAAACATTCCCAAAGCCACACACACAGCCATCAGCAGAGTGGAAGACTTACTGGCACAAGAACTTATACACAGTGTCTGCCCAAATGACCTATAATTTACTCTGATCCAGAAGCAAGTCCCATGTAAACCAGGCTTAAAAGTCTAATAGTATGAAACCCTAGGCATCTAGAAGATTCTATGCATACCCTCTGATGAGAGATAAGAGTGATAAGAGACAAGATCCAAGCTACTAGTCACTGTCTGAATGTGGTCAGAATAGTAAACTCTGTGAACTATGATAAAGCCTCTAAGCTATACACCTATCCAAGAGGGTAAATCTTGGAGTGCTAAAATAAATTAAGCAAGTCTTAAACCAATAAGTGTATCATTGCTTATTTGGAGGCAAACCATACATAGCCAGGCTAAAAGATAAAAAAATCTTTGAGTCACCTGGCTGGCTTACATGCTATTGTCTGTGACTCTTGATCTTGGGGTCATGAGTTTGAGCCCCTTGTAAAGATCTTTAAAAAAAAATCTTAGGGACATCAGAAGTTACACATTGCCAGAGATCTATTGCCAGTTCTGCTACGTCATGAATCAAACAGATGAACAGCAACAACTCCTCAAGGATGAAAGAAACCAGTATCCAACGTTGCTACAGTATATTCTCTAAAAATGTCTAGTTTTTAACAATAGAGATTACTTTTGAAGGGACCTAAATATTGGACTTAAAAAGACTTCAAAGCAGCCCTTATAAATCTGTTCAAAGTAAAAGAGACAACATAGTTATATGAAGGTATAATGTCTCATCAAATAAAGTTGTATAAAGAAAATTAATATAAAAATTACTGACGATAAGTACAATAGTAAAATTTAAAAGTAAAAAAAAAAAAAAAAAAGACGGCACTCACCAGTTTATTTACGCCAGCACAGGAGACCACAAACTTGAAGAGTGATCAACAGGAATTATTATGCAATCAGCAAAAAGAAAAAAATTTATGGGAGAAAATGAACACTCAGAAATGTGAAAAACATTAAGTATGCCAATATATGCCTAGTGGAAATCTGGCAAAGAGAAGACAAAAAGATTCCAAAAAGGTCGTTGAATATTTCTTAAATTTGATTAGAAAAACTATACATACAAGAACCTCATCAAATTCTAAGGATAAACACAGAGATCCAAACGTAGATACAGTGTAGTAAATGTTGAAAAATAAAGACAAAAAAAAATCTTAAAAACAGCAAAAGAGAAACGAGAGGTCAAACTAGAGGCATGATGACATATTCAGGGTTCTGTAAGTATAAAAAATAAAACAAAAATACTTTAAACCAAGAATTTTATATCCTGCAAAATTATCTTTCAAATACAAAGTCAAAGACTTCCCAGGATAAACAAAAGCTGAAATAATTTGTTCCTAAGAAGACCTCCCATACAGGAAATACTAAAGTATTTGGGCTGAAAGCAGGTGACACTGGACAGTAATTTTAATTCCCACGAAAAACAAAGCAACCTGTTTAACTATATAGATAGCTATGAATGTAGAGATAATTGCTTATTTCTTCCTGTTCTCCCTAGAGAGTAATTGCATAAAATGTTATAACAATTTTGTTACATGAAATTATATACAGCAAATACTGTTGTTTAGCTTAGCATATAAAAATGTAACATATCTGAGTGTTACTGCACATGAGAGGATAAAACCTGAACTGGAGCAAGTAAATGACATTAGAAGGTAATTCAATCTGCAAGAAGAAATGGAGAACCTGAAAGGGTAAGTAAAAAGGCTTAGAGACACATGGATGCTTCAGTTGGTTGAATATCAGACTATTGATTTCTATTGATTTCAGCTCAGCTAATGATCTCACGGTTGTGGGACTGATCCCCATGTTGGGTTCTGGGCAGAACGTGGAGCCTGCTTAAGAGTCTCTCTCTCTCTCTCTCTCTCTCTCTCACTCTCTCTCTCTCTCACTCTCCCTCTCTTCTTCCCCCCCCCCCCCCCAGCTCACACATGCTTGCTCTTTCTCAAATTTAGAAAACAAAAATAAGAAATTAGAGCAAGTATATATTTATAGTTTCAGCTTCTTTCAAGATCTAAGATCATATAAATTAATAGTATACAAAGAGGTAACCTATATAATAGCCCCAAATGGGAGAAGGGTGTGGAGCTATATAAGTAAATTTTGTTTCACTAAAGTTAGTGTAAGTCTGAAGTATGTGCATGCCTATACATGCACAGTAAACCTTAGAGAAATCACTAAGAAAATAAAGTATATGACACTTAAAACTTATTAAATAAATTGAAATGTAAAAACTACAAAATATAAGAATACAAGATGATAAAGAAAGAAAAACGTGCCCCCCAAAACCATGAGCCAGATAGAAGAAGAAGAAAAAAAACAAAAAACAAAAAAATGGCAGACACAAATCCCAGCATATCAATAACCTTAAGTATGAAATAATTAAACAACCCAATCACAAGGTAGGGATTGTCAGATTATGTTGAAAACAGATCCAACTGTTTGCTGTCTATAGGGGACACATTTTTTTTTTTTAATGTTTATTTTTTGAGAGAGGGAATCACAAGCAGCTCCATACTCAGCACAGAGCCTGACATGGGGTTCAGTCTCACAACTGTGAGATCATGACCTGAGCTGAAATCAAGAGTCGGACTCTTAACCAACTGAACCACCCAGGTGATCCCGCAGGAGACATTTTAAAGAAACAGGAGGTTGAGAGTTAAAGAATGGAGCATTCTTTAAAGTTAAAAGTTAATGTAACTAGATATAAAAGCTTGAATCTTTTATCATTAGTAATATCCTTCAAGAAGACCACTAAAAATATAATCATAACTTTGAAATATATGTACTTTCATATATTTGAAGCTTTTGTTTTAAGCAAAATTTGCCAGAACTGAAGGAAAAAATAGACACTTCAATAATAATAGCTGATATGACAGACATCAATACCTTATTGTATTTGTTTGCTAGAGCTGCCAGATAAAAATGCCAATGGGGAGCTCAAACAAGAGAAACCTCTCTTACAGTTGGGGAGGCTAAAAGTCCAAGATCCAGGTATCTGCAGGTTGGTTTCTGCTGAGGCCCCCCTTCTGGCTTACAGATGGCTGCCTACTCAGGATGTCTTCACAGGGTCTTTCCCCTAGTGTCTCTTCCTCTCTTTAATGCTAGTCAGATTGGATTAGAACCCACCCATTTAAATGTTGAATCAATCATTTTAAATTAGATCTTTAAAGTGCCTCTTACAAAGTCATGAATTTTGAAGGGACATTTTAGTCTATAACACCCACTATCAACAGGACAACTAGTCAGAAGCTCAACAATGAAATGGAAGAGATGAACGTTATAAGCCAACTAGCTATGACAACCTCCACAGAACACTGCACTTAACAATAGCAGACTACTTTTAAGTACACAAAGAAAATTCTCCGGGACAGACTGTTATGCCATAAAATGAGCTTCAAGTGATTTTTTTGAATTGATGTCATAATTATTTTCTCTGATCACAGTGGAATTAAAAATCAGAGAGAAAATTGGGGAAACTCACAAACAAGTGAAAGTTAAATAATATGCTCCTAAATAACAAAAGGGTCAAAGAAGAAATCTCAAGGGTATTAGATAATATCTTGTGATGAAGAAAATAACCATATGGTATAGAAAAACATATAGCATTCTGGCAAAGTGAAAATACCTCCTAAAGGTATTTATAGCTGATCACACTTGTATTAAAAAGATCTCAAATCAGTAGTCTAAGCTTGCATCTTAAGATAGATAGTGGGAAAATCAACTAACTCCAAAGCAAAGAAAAGGAAGAAAGAAATTAGAACAAAAATAGCTAGAATAGGAAAACAAATGAAAATGGTAAACTGTTAGGTAGACTAAGAAAAAATGTCTTAAATGCCAACATCAAGAGTTAAGAGGTGGCATCACTATTAACCTTAAAGGAAAAGATTACCTGGAAATACCATGAAAAACTATATGCCAAATTAGATAACTTACATGAAAAGGGACAAGTTCATAGACACAAACCACTAAAATTGACTCAAGAAGAAATAAAAAATATGAATAGACCTATAATAAATAAAGACTGAGTTAATGATTTAAAAATTTGCCACAAAGAAAATCCCAGACCCGACCCTGATAGCTTCATTGGCAATTCTACCAAATGTTTAAAAAATAATTAGTACCAATTCTTTTTAAATTCTCCCATCCCTACCATGCCCTCAAAACAAAAACAAAAACAAAAAATAACCCCCAAATATCCCAATATTCCTCCTTCAATCTAAAAAACATTTACAGTGATGCCTGGGTGGCTCAGTTGGTTAGGCGTCTGACTTTGGCTCAGGTCATGATCTTGCGGTCTGTGGGTTCAAGCCCTGCATCAGGCTCTGTGCTGACCGCTCAGAGCCTGGAGCCTGTTTCAGATTGTGTCTCCCTCTCTCTCTGCCCCTCCCCAGCTCGTGCTATGTCTCTCTCTGTCTCAAAAACAAATAAACGTTTAAAACATTAAAAAACATCTACAGAAACAAAAATGCCAATACCATATTTATTGAAGTACAGAAAGCTTTTTTCCTTAAGATTATAAACAAGGATGTTCTCTTGCCACATCTATCTAACATCTTATGGGAGGGGCAGGGGGAGGTTTCAAGCATCACTAAAGAAGCAAGCAAAAGTAATACAACTGGATTGGAAAATAATTACTATGATCTCAGAATTTTAAATAATTTTTAAATTTATATTTGCAAACGACATTCTTGCGTATAGAAATGCTACAAAAAATTCTACAAGAGTAATTAGAAGAACCAATTTCAGCTATGTTGCAGAATACAAGATCAACATACAAAGTCAATTATATTTCTAGACATTACTAACCCTTCAAAAATAAAATTCCATTTATAATAACACAGAAAACAGGAATAAAGTATAGGATTTGTACATTACACTACAAAACTGATGAAAGATATTGAAGACAAAAGTTGAAAGAAAAGTGTTCACAGCCTAGAAGACCATATGTTAATTTCTTTTAATAAATTCAAAATTTTCCCTGTTCAATTCTTATTTTGCTTTTTTTTTTTTTTTTTTTTGTAAAAATTTAAAATTTTATCCTAAAACTC
>NW_027551569.1:100400-142062 GCF_008692635.1 Crocuta crocuta | reverse complement strand
TTTTTTTTTTTTTTTTTTTTGCAGAAATTGACAATCTGATCCTAACACTCCTATAGATCTCCAAGGGACCAAGAGTAACAAAAACAACCTTAAAAAATTTAGAGGCCTCACATGTTCTGATTTCACACTTACTGTACAGTTACCATAATAATGACAATGTGATTCAGGCATATGGGTAGATATGTATAGATCACCGGACTAATGATTTATGTTAGGATTCTCAATTCTATTATTTTGCAGTCAATTTACTTTCAATTTAGAAGTCAATGAAAAAAGAGCAGACTTTTCAACAATAATATAACTGGATATATACATGGAAAAGAGTAAAGATGGATCCTTTTATAATTTATAAAAAAGTATTAGGAAAGGTATACCTTTTAAACTATCCCAAAATGTATCCTAGATCTAAAAGGGCTAAAACTGTAAAATTTTTAGAAAAAGTAGTATTGAATCTTTGATCTTCAAAAGGCAATGGTTTCTTAGATATGGTACCAGAAGCAAAAGAGCAAAATGAAACTGGGTAAATTGTACTATATGAAAACTAATCTTTCCATTGTTTAATAATACATCAAAACTTTTAAAAGATAACTCAGAGTAGAGGAGAAAATTGTTCTATATTTGATAAGGCTCCAGTATCCCAAATAAAGAACACTTGCAACTTATAATACTTAAATGCCTCAGTTAAAAACAGGGCACAAGGCCACTTGGGTGGCTCAGTAGGTTAAGCATCTGACTCTGGATTTCGGCTCCAGTCACGATATCCTGGTTTGTGGGATTGAGCCCCATGCTGGGTGGGCTCTGTGCTGACAGCATGGAACTTGTTCTGTCCCTCCCTTCCCTTCTCCACAGTGCAAGTGTGTGCTTGTTCATTCTCTCTCAAACTTAGGGCACAGACTTGAGAGATTTCTCCAAAGAAGATATACGAATGGGCACATGAAAAGATGCTCAGTCCCATCATCCATTAGGTAAGTGCAAACCAAAGCATCATGAGATATCCATTTACACCTTCTCAGTTGCTATAATCAAAAAGAATGTTGATGAGGATGTAGAGATATTGGAACCTTACACATTGTTGGTGACAATTTAAAATGTTACAGCCACTTTGAAACATTTTAGCAGTTCCTCAGTGTCATCCAACAGAATGTCATAGTTTCCTTTTGACCCAACAATTGCACTCCTTTTAAAAAAATTTTTTTTTAATGTTTTATTTATTTCTGAGGGAAAGACAGCATGAGCAGGGGAGGGTCAGAGAGAGAGGGAGACACAGAATCTGAAACAGGCTCAGGCTCTGAGCTAGCTGTCAGCACAGAGCCTGATGCGGGGCTTGAACTCACAAACCGTGAGATCATGACCTGAGCTGAAGTAGGCCACTTAACCCACTGAGCCACCCAGGCACCCCAACAATTGCACTCCTAATGATATATTCAAGAGAAATGAAAACATATGCTCTTGAACACTTGAACAGGGATGTTCGAAGCAGTGTTCTATATAAGGGATAGAAAGTAGAAAACCTCAAATCCACATGAGGTCTTCTTGATATGTCAATTTGGCTAGCCTATAATTACCTAGCCATTCACCAAAATACTAATATAAATGTAGCTCTCAAGGTATTTTTTAGTTGTGATTAAAGTCCATAATCAGTTGACTTTAAGAGATTAATTTAGACAATCGGGGTAGGCAATCTCTTGAAAGACCTTAAGAGCAGAGCTGAGGCTTTCCTGAGGAAGAAATTCTGCTCGCAGATAGTAATTTCAGTAATACCTAAATATCCTTCCTGATGGTCTACCCTTTGGATTTTGGATCTGCCTAGCTAGATACTATAATGACATAAACTAACCCCTTGTGGTAAGTCTCTGTTTCCTGCTGGTCCTTTTTGTTTGGTGGTACTCTAACTGATACACCCATCAATTGATAAATAATATATATAACAGAATATTGTCTGGTGATAAAAATGAAATGCTTATTCATGCTACCACATGGGTACTCTATGAAGATATTATGCTTAGCAAAATAAGACTGCATCTTATATAAAATAACATTTTATGTGATTCTATTTTATATGGAACATCCAGAATGGAGAGTCTATGGAGACAGACAGTGGTTGTTTATAGCTTATAGGAAGGCATTATGAATTATTGCTAATGTTTAGCGTGGAATTTTTTGGAGAGGGATGCAAAGGTTCTGTGCTTATATTGTGTTGATATTGGGATAATTGTGTGAAAATGCTAAAATTATTGAATTATATACCTTGAATGGGTGAATTTTATGGTATGTGGATTATGTCAATACAAAGGTTTTTTAAAATGATGGGGACATGGTAAAATCACAGGACCCAGTTTAAAGGGGATACTGTTGGACAAATCTAGAACAGCTTGAGCATCAAAATAACAGACTACCACTGAATAAAATAAAATTGCATGTGTCCATATTGGTAGCAATATGTTAGGTACATTAAGCCATTTCTCATGGTAATAATACCAAGTATTAAATGTAAAAAAAAAAAAAAAAAAGGAGTTTCCACTTCCATCACTATCTGGCAACTATGGTGATGGGTATTTTAAGTGAGAATCAAAGCATACGATACTTTGTTAGTGGAAGTTGAACAGAATATTGCCATGATCTAAGAATACCTTCCCATGAAATTGAATTTATTATGAAAGGTAAAGCTTGGTTTTGTATGTGAAGAAAGTTGCAGAAATGTTACACATTATGCTTACGTGTATCCTACCTATATCACTAGTTTACATTGGTTACAATACATTTACATGTATCATTTTTCTACCACCAGTGGTGGTAAGGTTGATGGTGTGTGTCTCTTCTGATGTGCTGCAGTGAGGAAAGCATAGTACCATGTTTGAGATGTTTCTGTTGGGGATGCCTGGCCTGAGTCTGGTCAAGAATAAAAAGTAGACAGTCCTGGCTTGGTAGTCATATAGGTGCTGAATTTGTCAAGGACATGAAGGTGAGAGCAAGACTGAGGGATAGCTCCTGATTAACGGAAGGAATCTGGACCAGAATGGAAAAAGACCTCTTGTCCAGATGACCGGGACATTTGGCCAAATTTGAAAGGATATGTGGGTGTCTTTATAGTGTTGAAACAATGTTGAGTTCCTGATTTGGAAGTTATGTCAAAGTTATATATGTTTTCTGGAATATTGTGTTTGAAGAGGTACATGTAAGATCTTAACAACTGGGGGATCTGATTAAATGAATATGGGAATTTCTTGTTCTACCAATGTAATTTACATTTGAAAGTAAAGATATGTTACTTTTATAAATAATGAAAATTTTTTCTAGGTTTTATTGTATCGTTCTTGATTTAAATTTAAAAACCTAAAATTGGTTTGAGGGACAAACAGATTAAAGACTTTGTTGTTTGCTTTTGCTTCCAAGCATTTTTTGCATTAAAAAGTCAGAGTCTGCATTGAGGGGGATCAGAGATGGATACTGAGACGTTTCTACTCTAAAACCTTATCTTATAAGAAATTCAGCACTTCTCAAATACTACTTAAAGTGATAAAGGGATGAACAGGATCTTTATATGGGACTCGGCCTTGAAATCATTCTGTGAGGAAGTTTTTCATAGTCTAAAGGACAAATTGTAAATATTTCCTGAATCTTGGCTTACATTTTTCCTTACATCATTTCATATAATCAGTTTCCTTTTTAATTATTTCAAGTGATTCTTTTTTTCTCATGCCGATAACCTGCAAGTTCAATATTTGGTTAGGGTTCTTATTTTTGGCACTAGCATGTAATGACTTTTGGTCTTCATTTTTGTTTTTTAAATTCTTTCATCATGTGTGACTCTAGTCATGGGTGAATCCAATGTTTGTAAGAAGCGGCAAATGTTTATTTTGTAACATCAGCTTGATATTTGAATTGGCACATGCTTTAACTTTTAATTTGATATTGTTGTTCCTTAGCACAGAATTAGCTTCTTTTGTGGTTTTGGAAGCCCTTCAGCATGAAAAATCAATATGATATGAAAAGGCTAATATGCTGTAAATTATATTATTATGACCTGGCCAGAAAAGCTACTCCATGACTTCATTCAGTTTCTGCTGTGAAAACAAGTCAGATTGACACACTGCCAAAAGCAGTGCCATGTTTATTTATAAAATCATGAACCAAGGAAAATTGTAAATTGACTCACTAGTGCATGATTCAATTTTTAAAAGAGAAAAAAAACTTCATATATTTTAAATCTTCTCTTTAAGACTAAAATTCCAATTTATTTTGTTATAAATTCATGGCAACCCTAGAGCTGAACAATAGTACACTCCATGGTTAGGAAAATATTGTGAGAAAAGTATATATTTTAGATTCAGATAGAAATTGGTTCGAATCCTAGATCAGCCTCTTAACATACTTGATCATGAACAAATTAAGCTCAGCCTTCCTCCTCACAATTTCCTCAACGTATTGTGTGGAAGAATTAAATAAGGATACATTTGTAAAATAAACATGATACTTTGTAACAGCCATTCAAAAGTGTCCTATTTATTTTCTACCCTATTTATTTTGGGATAGTTTTCTTAGTTTCTTCTGGTTTCTCATGGTGGTTTTACACTGAAACTTTGTAGGATTTTAGAAGATTGCTCTGTGCTTCAATAAACAGTTTGCTTTTGGAAATTTGCTAATCATTCCTACCTTTATCAGGTCAAGAGGACAGGAAGGTAACTTTAAAAGGATGACAGGAGAAAAAAAATGAGAATTTCAGGTAATCAATTAAAGCTGAACTTTTTCTGTAAACATACCTGGTAGGTAAAATATGTTTGAGGAATACTTGAAGAGTTTGATTAAGTCAAGCTTTGCAGAGTTCATATGTGAAGAGGGGTTCAGTGTATTAAAGCAAACACAAAGAACTATCCTAGAGAGCAGTGTTCTCTTATCTCAGACATCTTTGCAGCGTGTGTGTGTGTGTGTGTGTGTGTGTGTGTGTAATATACACGGACATATATAGATGCCATTGCAAAGTCTATTGCTTGCAAAACTTTTCAGTCCTGGAGTCCTGATCTGATGGACTCTGTCAGTCATCAGGTAAATATCGGCATAAGGGATTCTAAAGGAATCAAGGGCCCAACAGAGTAAATGTGAAAACAGAAATGAACAGTGCTGAAGTAGACCATTGGGAAAGAAATGGGAAGGAGGGAAGTTTTGTGCTTTCAGAGCACAAATCAGAATTCTGATTTCTGTGCTTTCTGTAATCCAGATATCTCCATCTTTCAGTGTTTTTAAAATTAAGACTTAAAACAAAAATAGATTTATTTATAATAACTAACACTTTGAAATGCAACTTTTATTGTATATTATATAAATTTAAAAAAATCCTATAAACATATAGTCTATTTTGATGTCATCATCTTCCTCCCTTTAGGTAAGAAGCTCTTCAGTTTCCTTTTGCAGTTTGACTACAACAGTTTAGTTATTTCCATATGTCGTTTTCCGCTGCTGCCTTCAGAGTTTCTCGATTTAGGAAAAGCTGACCTAACTCAGTTGTTCATTCTTCTACTTATCCAGTCTATCGAATTTTAATTACCAATATAGATTTCTTCACAAATCAGGCAAACACAGTGTACAAGCATTTATAGTTGAGATTTTTTTTTAATCATCGCATGATACTTTGAAGAACTTCAGGTATTGTCCCACCTGATTTACAAAGATGCTAATGAGGCCAGGAAAGTTAATTGATCAGCTCTGGATCTTAATTGCATAGGTCAGATTGTCAGAATTTCAAATTGGCAATCTGATCACAAACACAGGCTCATTTTGTATTGTACTCTCAGTATAATTATGTACAGATTTCCCTCTCCTTCTGGTGGGGCTGTGTCCCAGAAAACCCACTGGAAGTTGAAAATATCCGGAGTCAAAAGTGCATTTAATACATCTACCAAATAGCATAACTTAGCCAAACCTAACGTTTAAATTATCATGCACTTGAGCAAAATCATCTAACAGAAAGCCTAGTTTATAATAGTATTGATATGTCATGTAATTTATTGAATACTGAAGTTGAAAACCAGAATGGCTGTGTGGGCACAGAATGGTTGTAAACGTGTCAGTTTCCCCTCATGATTGTGTGCCTGACAAAACCGTGGCTGTCATTGTCCAGTGTCACAAGAGTCCCATGCCACACATAATTGCTAACCTGAGAAAAGATCAAGACTACCGTTTATTGGTAGCTTACTATTTGCTCATAAGGGAAATACAAGGGGAATAACCACCTAGTAAAATGTGGTCATGAAGTATATTAGATTCTAATGTGGATAGAGATTTTCAGAAATTAATAGTTTTGAGTGACTTTTCTTACCGTTCAATGTTCTTCCTGCACCAAGTTCTGTGGAGATAGACAGGAGGGACAACTACATTTGTGAGCCTGTAGGAAAGGCTACAAAGAAGTACACAATTGCTTGGTAATGCGTTTTCCTCACTAGGCTGTGGTTCTTGTATCCTAGACACCAGGGTCCTTATTTGTGCTTAATAAACGTTTGTTGAGTTAAGTGAATCAAAGGGTCAAATGGCAACTAGATTTTGCAGCAAGGGTAGCAACTGTTAGCTGAGTCCAGAAGAATGGAAAAAAGCTTCCAAGTAGCATGGAAAAAGGCAAACAGGAAGCATATGGAGAGCTTTGTAAGGCTGGGCGACTGTGAACAACATACTCATCCATTCACCAAGCATTTGTTCAATGCTTGCTATGTGTCAGGAACTGTTAAAGGCACCACTAGTGTGTCCAAACTGTAACATGTATGGAGGGAATGGCAGAAGATGATGTTTGGGATCTAGCTGATAGCCTTTTGCCTTAACCTTCAGGCTAATGAGTTTCCGTTACACTGAAAAAAGCATGAAGCAAAGTTATGTAAAAAGTAACTTGTCAAGATCAAAATAAAAGCTGACTTAACTATTTCATCAAACTTTACTTTAAAAAGTGTATTGTGCCACGAGAGAGGTAAATACATTCATCACACACACAAAACAAAAACAAAAACAACCTTAGAAAACTGAGGAGCAAAGTGACAATTACAGAGATAGCACTGGTGGGTGAGAGGGAGATACGCTTGGTCAGAGATAGCACTGGTGGGTGAGAGGGAGATACGCTTGGTCAGAGATAGCACTGGTGGGTGAGAGGGAGATACGCTTGGTCAGAGTCTCCAGTCAGACTGATGGGGGCTGAGAATCCTCTAGCTAAGCAACAAGGGAGAGTTGACAGAAGGCAATAGTCCCCAGGTAGGAACAGTTTTGGAGAAGGTCCTAAATTGGGATTGAGGTGATCTGATGGCTGACTGGATACGGTGAGATAATAGAGGAGTAAAGGAGAGAAAGGAATCCAGGATGAAACTGATGTTTTGTTTTTTTTTCTACAGCATTGGCTAAGCAGAGGGTGGAGACATTGGCTCAGGTGGGAGCAGCTGGGGAAAAACAAATATGGATTTTGTGGGTAGAGGAATAGCACGAGCCTGCTTTGGAATTGGTGGTTTGGGTTGCATTTATTAGGCAGTCAAAAATACAGGTGTGAACTACTGAAAAAGGCTGAGGCCGGAAAGGTATAATTAGAAGTCATCATAATAGAGATCTTGGCTGAAGCCAGGAAGGCAGATGTGCCCACCCAGGGAGAAAGTGAAAAATAAGAGGAGAAATCAAAGTGTGGAAAGTCAACAGTTAACGGGAGAGGGAAAGCAAACAGGGAATGAGCAGGCAGAGAAAAAGGTGGCATCCTCACTGGGGCCTCCACATAAGGCTTCTGATTACATTCGTTTACAAGCTTGGCAGAGCAATAATTAATGCTGATGAGCTGAGTTGTGTGCAGATCACAGATTCTGTTGTGCCCTTGACACTGGGAATTACAAGACTCCCTGAAGATCTGAAAACAAAAGCAGCCTTTGTGGAATTTGAAAGCCAACTTCATGAATAAAGCACTCAAGTTAGTCCAAACAGAGTCTGGGGACTTGGCTTCAACTCTTCTCAAAGAGAAGACTGTTTCTCTAGTTGCTGCTGAGCATCCACTTTCCTGTAATCTTTGTAACAAACATTAATCTTTGCAGATTTACAATAGTTTAAGTATTGGGTCCTGACATCCTACCAAAGGCCATAAGGCCTGGTTCTTAGAAGACCAGGAATTACTGAGTAAAAGGGGTTCCCTCCAAAATGACTGGAAATTCTTTTTGAAAAAACATTTGATCAATCACTAGAAAAGGGAAAGAGCCTGTATGTGTCTCAGATGAGGTTTATAATCATTTCTATCTCTTCTGCCTTCCTGTTGGCATGTATTATAGAGTTGCTGGTTGGATTAATGTTCATTTCCATAATAAAATTGTTTAGTATTCTATAAACATATTTTTCTCAGCATTTAAAAGTTCCCACCAATTTATCTTCGAGAAGAGTTTCCACATATAGAAACTCCAAAGAATGCTCAGATGAATCAATGACCTCTTCTTAAACCTGTCCAGTTACTGTTGACAATTAGGGACAGACAAGCTGCAAGCTTGATGGGCTGATGATTTATGCATACAGGTATGGCTTCTTTTGCCACCTCCCTCACACCAGCAGTTGTATCTCAGTCAACAGGAATGCCTAGAGGTCATATCAGCATGTCTACAGGTAGACGGTCTAGCTGAGCTTTAAATCAAGGGAAACATGGTGATGGGCTGTGTTGAATCCCAAGCTGGAAGGCCTAGGTTTCAACACCTAATTACTATGTATGGTCAAGTTATCCTATTTCTTGGTGCTTCCCTTTTCATTGTATTTTTAGGATTTTTAATTTGTAATCTAGGGATTTTAACAAGATTGTAGTAGGAAAGGTAAGAAGACCATCCGTGTTCCAGGGTTGTCATGAGTATTAAATTAGGTAATATGTAAGTAAATGTTCATTTGTGCTCTGGTAGTATACACACATACCTGCATTAGTAGAATTACTAATATACTTTAAAGCTTCCTGAATTAAATCTCGTGGTGTTTGTAAAATTCTTTTAGGTAATTTAAACTTGAAATATTTGAAGTTATTTAATAGAAGGATTTGTTATAATGGTACTTTAATAGCACTTACCTCCCATTTTTCTCTTAAGTTCATCTTGACTGCCTACATATTGTTTTTGGCCAGGCTGGGCATTCAAGCTTCCTTTTTGTCTTCCAGAGTTTCTGATGAAATTTAAAAAGTTGCTCCCTACAATTTCTTATTTCTTTCATATTTGTATCACTATAATGTTAGTGTTGTAAGAACAAGATGTCTTGAGCCAGACCACATGGATTTTAATCCTGGCTCCTTCGTTTATACTTTCTTTCATAAGGAGAAAGTTATAAAAAACCTCTGTGCCTCAGTTTCCTCCTCTATAAGTCAGCATGATTATAGCATATGCTTTATATAGTTATGAGGTTTAAATGATGCAGTATAAACAAAGTTCTAAGAAAAATGTCTGGTATATAAAGTTTGCTATAAAGTTAAATGAGTCATCCTTATGAGTGATGGCTCCATCATTTCAATAATGCTTTGGGAGTAAAGATAAAGTCACTGTCATGCTACATTTAAACTAATTGATGGAAGTAGCAGATATAAAAGATTTGAAATATTTTGGAATTATTTCCTCAGTGAAGAGAAAGGGCTCTTTTGAGTAGTTGTTCCGAATGATCATACTGGGATACACACTTAGACCAAAAGCCCTAGGTCTTTCAAAAAGTAAAGAATGGGTGCATTGATTTCAAGAGAACTAATCATGTACAAAATCTATTTGAGATGAAATTGTTTTTGCAGATTCCCTTATTTCCCCTTAGAGTATGCTCAAATGGCTTATTTGCTGAGCTACTAATAATTTAAGGGGGGCAAACTCAAACTAATTTTTCTTCTGGTCATTCTTCAATTGACAGGCACTCCCTGTGGTTTTTTTGTTTTTTTGTTTGTTTGTTTCTGACTTTATTATTTTCCTAGAGTCTCTACCATTTTACTAAGGAAAAAAAATGAATAGCAATAATGTTGAAATTATTAGGATTAAGCACAAGGGAGGAAATATAAAAAGCACTAGGGAAAAATCTTCCTCCACTGTGCTCTTTCATCATAATTTTTCCAACAATTGAATTATTTTGCTAAATTGTCACTTCATTTCTTCCTTTTTTCTTTGCTTGGTGGTCCTATATGCTTTGTCTTTCATCCTATGCTCTTGGAATAAAATAGTAATCAACTTAGAGGTCTGGAAGTGTCTGTCATTCAACATTATCTAGTAGAACTCTTTTCAAACTGGGAAAATAGGTTGAGTGACTTCGTGACCAACTCAAGTTTATACCTGTTGCTGGCCACAGAACTTTCATAGTATTTGGGTCTCCACACTCTCAGATTCCATTTATCTTCTGGCTACTCACATTCTCCTTCTCAGGCTCATTGATTTTTTTAATCTATCTTTATTATGTTTTTTTTTTTGTTTTTTTCAGTGCTTTTTTTTTTTACTCTTTGTTTTTCTATCCACCACTCTCTATGAAAGAGTGACACTGATGAATCCGATCTTAAATAGAAGACAGAGTTATGAAAAATCGAACAAATGACAAAAGTATAGATATTTTTCTATTTTCTTTTTAAATTTTTTAATGTTTTATTTATTTCTAGGAGAGAGAGAGAGACAGACAGCGTGATCAGGGGAGGGTCAGAGAGAGAGGGAGTCACAGACTCTGAAACAGACTCCAGGCTCTGAGCGGGCTGTCAGCACAGAGCCTGACGCGGGGCTCGAACCTACGAACCGCGAGATCATGACCTAAGCGAAAGTCGGACACCCAACCGACTAAGCCACCCAGGCGCCCCGATATTTTTCTATTTTCATGTTCAATCCTTCATTCACTTTGATTTGTTCCTAGAACTTATGGGAGGGATGGCTTAAATCTGTAATTGTATCAAAATGAGAATGCTTCCTTTACTTTGGAAAGCCTATGAATATGTCTGTTGCTAATTTCTACCCATGAAAGAATAATGCAGCAAGGTTAGTGTTCAACTGTATTTTATTTTAAAGAAAGTGTTAAATTTATCAAGAAGAGCTTCAAGCTATGCATCTAGTCAACCAAATATAACTGACTTTTTTATGAATTAAACAACTTGAGATAATAATGATTAAAAAGTATTTCAGGTACACACACACACACACACACACACACACACACACACCATAATGAGTTTCCTAAATAGAGTAAGGTTAAATTATAGGCCTATTTTATTATCAAAAACCTTAACCTTAAAAAGATAAAGAACCACTTCAAGTTTAACAGAGAGTGTAATTTGGTTCAGTAATCTTAGCAAATATACAATAAAATTATGTATGAATTAGTTTATCAGGATAGAATCATGAGCTTTTAGCTTATTTTTTAGTGTAGGGGGAAAAGTCTCATTTAATTATGATTNGATCATGACCTAAGCGAAAGTCGGACGCTTAACCGACTAAGCCACCCAGGCGCCCCTAATTATGATTTAAATTTAACAAAAGAACAGAATTTGGGACATTTATGATTCACTATTAGCATCCCCAGTGCTAATAAAAGCATAGGATGAGAATTTTCAGAAAGTAGGGTTTCCTTTTCTTATCTCAGAATTTCCAGCCAATTATTTCCAGTAGCACATTTTTATTAGAATCTCCTTGAAAGTGAGTTGCATGAAGTTTATATGTAATATACATCTATTAATTAATTGCCTTTGGTGATTTTAGACCTCCTTTTGTGAGCAGTTTTAAAAGTAACCCCTTAGGCCCTTCTGGATAGAGTTTCTCTGGATGTCTCACTTGCTTTTCTATGTTGATCATTTTGCTGATGAGAGAAGTAACTGTGGTACAAATGCTTAGTTACATAGTGAAAGAAGCATGGTCGCAATTCACAATTTCTCCATTTGACATTGAAATAGTGTGTAATAAACCACACAACAGATCACAAAGTGTTCAAATTTCAACCACAAGTTACTTATAATTGCATATTTCTAGATTTAGAATAATATTTCAAAGACAGTAGTGCTATATGCACTACCCTTCTGTGCTCAGAACTCAAACATACAAAATATCCCTGGCATTCTTCTCTATGAGATTAGTGGTAGGTGGTTTTATATTTGTTGCAATCAATAGCTTACCATTAGACTCCAAATAACTAGGGAGTGCTGCATTTTCACATTAGAACTCAGGAGCGGACTCCAAAGTAGAATATAATCCATTAGTGGCTCTTTAAAACCTCATAATAGCATTCTCCTCCAGATTTTCTTGCCATCACAGATTTTTAACATTTCTGAATTTCATTACAGTCCATTTTAGTGTATATACATACCACATAGTTTTTCACATCTGCTAAAACTTTTTTTTTTCCTCAAGAAAATTGTGAAGTGCTTGAGACCTCTGGCTTATGTAATAGCTCTTTTCCAGTCTTCACACCACTGAGCCTACTGAATGACATGTGAATTGGTTAACAACTCCTTGAAAATGTACCATACTGGGCTAAAAGTTACTTTAGGAACCACACACTCACAAAATATTTGAGTGTCTATTCCTCACTGCGTTAAGGAGTTGGGCTCCTGAGTTAAAGATCACCAGTCTCTCATTCTTATTTGCGTGACCTTGAGCCAGTTTCCGAACATTTCTGTATCTCCATTTCACATCCTTTCACACAGGGATAATTTAATTCTTTCAAGAACCAATAGGAAGGTTTTACTCATATAATATATGTAAGGTTGTTAGAACCATAAATATCTTACATGATAAAACACATTTGTCTGTGACCATGATGATGGTAATGAAGAGGATGTCAGAGACTAAATATGCATAGAAAAAATTGTCCTTCATGAAACTTACTGTCCAGAAGTGAGACTAAAATGGAGACCTCAAAGAGCAATACAACATGATAAGCTAGGGTTTTGTAGGATGAAATCGAAATTTGGGAGAGGGATATACCTATGCTCATCTAGGGAAATCTGTATATGCCTCTCAGATGAGGGAATGTTAAAGAAATTCTTTAAAAGATTAGCAATTTGGCAAGTGGAGAGACTGGTAGTTCTTGTAGAACTGGGTCACTACATTCAACCAGAACTGCAGGCACCAAGTATGGAGGCTTGGGAGAGCATGGAATATTCTGAGATCCAATAAATTCAGTATCACAGGAGCATATTCTGAGAAAGGGTGTTCTAAGAAATTACACTGAAGTAGGTTGGGGACAAGATAAGGATGCTAGTAAAAATAACAAAAGCTGTAATAACCCAGACATAGCTGTCATTGGTTGGTTACTATTGTCAAGCACTATGCTAAGTACTAGGTATACATAAATTCATTCAATTCCAGTGAAATATCAGGTACTTTATTATTCCCATCTTACAAAAGGGAAAACCACTCCTTATTGAGACTGATATGTACAAATTCACACTTTGAAGTAACAGATCCATTTTTGAACCCAAGCAATTTGGTTGTGATACAGAATGAAGATTCTTTTAATTTTAATTCCAGTGTAGTAAACATACAATGTTATATTAGTTTCAGGTATACAATGTGATTCAACAATTGCATACACCACCCAGAGCTCTTCATTTCAAGTGCACTTCTTAATCCTCACCATGTTTTATTCATCCTTTCTTCCACCTCCCCCCCGGTAACCATCAGTGTGTTCTCTATAGTTAAGAGTTGACTTCTCAGTTTCTTTTTCCCTTTGCTCATCTGTTTTGTTTCTTAAATTCCACATATGAGTGAAATGATATGGTATTTAACTTTCTCTGACTTATTTTGCTTAAGATTACACTCTCTAGCTCCAAACAGGTTTCAAATGGCAAGATTTAACTTCTTTATATATATATATAAAAAACAGACCACTTCCTTTCGTGTAATGATGGACATTTGGGCTGCTTCCATAGCTTGGTTATTGTAAATAATCCTTCAATAAACACAGGGGGTACATGTATCCCTTTGCATTTGTGTTGTGTATTTTTTGGACAAATCAGTAGTATGATTCCTAGACCATAGGGTAGTTCTACTTTCAGCTTTTTGAGGAATCTCCATATCTTTTTCCCAGTGACTGCACCAGTTTGCATTCCTCCCAACAGTGCAAAAGAGTTCCTTTTTCTCCACATCCTCACCAACTCTTGTTTCTTGTGTTTTTTATTTTAGCCATTCTGGTGGATATGAGGTGATACCTCACAGTAGCTTTGACTTGCATTTTTCTAATGAGTGATATGGAGCATCTTTTCATGTGTCTTTTGGTCATCTGTATGTCTTTTTTGGAAAACTCTTGATGTCTTCCAGTTTTTTAAATGGATTATTTGGTCTTGGGTATTGTATCAATCCTTCATATATTTTGGAGATCAGCCCTTTATCAGATATATCATTTGCAAATATCATCTTCCACTCAGGTTGCCTTTTAGTTTTGTTGACTGTTTGCTTTGTGCAAAAGCTTTTTGTTTTGCCATAGTCCCAATAATTTATTTTAGCTTTTATTTCCTTGCCTCAGGAAACCTACCTAGAAAAATGTTTTGCTGTGGATGATGTCAGAGACATTACTGCTTGCGCTCCTTTCTAAGATATTTATGGTTTCACTTAGGCCTTTAATCCTTTTGAGTTTATTTTTGTGTATGGTATAAGAAAGTGGTTACATTTCCTTCTTTTGCACGTAGCTGACCAGTTTTCTCAACACAATTTGTTAAAGATACTGTCTTTTTTCCATTGGATATTCTTGTATTCTTTGTCAAAGATTAATTGACCATGTAATTGTGAGTTTATTTCTGGTGTTTCTATTCTGTTCAATTGATCTATGTGTCCATTCGTGTGCCAGTATCATACTGTTTTGATTACTACCGCTTTGTAATATAACTGGAAGTCTGGAGTTGTGATACCTCCAGCTTTGCTTTTCTTTTTTTAAAACTGCTTTGGCTCTTTGGGAGTCTTCTGTGGTTCCATACAAATCTTAGAATTGTTTGTTCTAGCTCTTTGAAAAATGCTCTTGATATTTTGGTAGGGCTTACAGTGAATGTGTAGGTTGCTTTGGGTAGTAAAGGTATTTTAACAATATTTGTTCCAATCCATCTTCAGGGAATGCCTTTCCATTTGTCTGTGTCATCTTCAAATTTTCATCAGTGTCTAATAGTTTTCAGAGTACAGGTCTTTCACCTCTGTGGTTAGGTGTATTCCTAGGTATCTTATTTTTGTTGCAACTCCAAATGGGATTATTTTCTTAATTTCTCCATTTGTTGCTTCATTATTAGTGTCTGGAAATGTGACACATTTCTGCACATTGACTTTTGTATCCTGTGACTTTACTGAATTCATTTATCAGCCCTAGTAGTTTCTGGTGGAGTTTTTAGGATTTTTTTTTATATGCAGTGTCATGACATCTGCAAATAGTTGTACTTCCTCCTTACCAATTTGGATGCCTTTTATTTATTTTTTTATGTTGTCTAATTGCCATGGTTAGGACTTCTAGTACTACGTCTAATAAAAGTGGTGAGAGTGGACATCCTAACTTTAGAGGGAAAGTTCTCAGTTTTCCCCTTTGAGTATGATGTTGGCTGTGGGCTTCTCCTATAAGACCTTTATTAGATTGTAATATGTTCTTCTTAAACCAACTTTGTTGAGGGCTTTTATCATGAATGGATGTTGTACTTTGCCAAATGCTTATTCTGCATCTATTGAAATGATATGATTTTTTCTATTGAAATGATTTGATTTTTATTTCTCTTATTGATGTATCGCATCAATTTTGTGAATTTTGAAACTTGCATTCTTGGAATAAATCCCACTTGATCGTGATGAATGATTGTTTTAATGCATTATTGGATTCGGTTTGGTAATATTTCACTGAGGATTTTTGCATCTGTGTTGGTCTCTAGTTCTCTTCTTTAGTGGTATCTTTGTTTTTGGTAGTAGGGTGATATTCTCACCTCATAGAATAAATTGTAAGTTTTTCTTCTATTTTTTGGAATAGTTTGAGAAGAATAGGTATTACTCTTCTTAAAATGTTTGGTAGAATTCAGCTGTGGAGACTTCTGGTCCTGGATTTCTGTTTGTTGGGAGGTTTTTTTTTTTTTTTTAATTGATGCAATCTCCTTGCTCATAATCAGTTCAAATTTACAATTTTATCCTGCTTCAGGTTTGGTAGGTTGTATGTTACTAGGAATTTATCCATTTCTTTGAGGTTGTCTAATTTGTTGATGTGTAATATCATCATGAATATTGTGAATATCTTCACAATATTCTTTTACAGTTGTATTCCTGTGGTGTTGGTTTTCATTTCCCTTCTTTCAATTGTGATTTTGTTTGAGCCCTTTCTCTCTTTTAACGAATCTGCCTATAGGTTTATCATTTTGTGGATGTTTTCAAAGAAACCATTTTGGTTTCATTGACTCGTTCTATTTCTTTAGTTTCTATATTTCTGCTCTAATCTTTATTATTTCCTTTCTTCTTTTGGTTTTTGGTGTTGTTTCTTATTCTAGCTCCTTAGGTTTAAGGTTAGATTGTTTACTTGATACTTTTCTTCTTGATGTAGGCTAGTTTTGTCATAAACTTTCCTCTTAGAATCACTTTTATTGCATCCCAAACATTCTGGACTGTTGGTTTATTTTTCCTTTGTTTCTCATGTACTTTCTGATTTTTTGATTTCTTGGTTGACCCATTCATTGTTTCGTACCCTATTATTTAACCTCCATGAGTTTATGATCTTTTTAGGATTTTTTTCTTGTGATTGATTTCTAGTTTCATAGTGTTGTGGTCAGAAAGGATGCATGATATACCTTCAATCTTTTTGAATTTATTGAATCTTATTTTGTGGCCTAATATGTGATTTATTCTGGAGAATGTTCCACATACACTTGAAAAGAATGTGTATTCTGTTTTATGATGGAGTGTTCTGAATATATCTGTTATATCCATCCAGTATGTCATTCAGAGTTATTGTTTCTTTGATTTCCTGTTTGGATGATCTGTCCATCAATGTAAGTAGGGTGTTAAAGTCTCCGATTATGTTACTATTGCTTAGTTTCTTTATGTTTGATATTAACTCTTTTACATACTTGGGTGCTCATGTTTGGGTCCATAAATAGTTACAATTGTTACATCTTCTTGTTGGATTGTCCCCTTTATTATTACATGGTGTCTTTCTTTGTGACTTTTTATAGCCTGTTTTTTATAGTCTATTTTGTCTGACAGAAATATTGCCATCCTGGCTTTCTTTTTTCTTTTTCTTTTTGACACTCATTTGCATGATAAATGTTTCCCCTTCCCCTCACATTCAAACTGCAGGTGTCTTTAGGTCTGAAATGAGTCTCTTGGGGGCAGCATTTAGATGGATTTTTTTTAATACAATCTGTTAGTCAAGGTCTTTTAATGGATCATTTAGTCCATTTATGTTCAAAGTAATAATTGATATGTATTTATTGCCATGCTGTATTTTTGGGGCTGTTTTGTAGTTTTCCTCTGATCCTTTCCTTTGCTCTCTCTCTCATGGTTTGTTGGCTTTTTTTAGTGATGTACTTGTTATGATTTCTTACTCTTTATACTTTGTGTATCTATTGCTGGTTTTTGATTTGAGGTTACCACTGTGTGTGTGTGTGTGTGTGTGTGTGTGTGTATCTTCTACATGTAGCAATCTATATTAAGCTGATAATTGCTTAATTTTAACTCGTTCTTTACTCCTCCACCCTCCTTGTTTCAGATATTTGGTGTCATATTTTGCATCCTTTTATTTTGTGCTTCTCTTGACTGACTCTTAGAGGTATAGGGTATAGGGTTTTTTTAAATTTTGTGTTTTTTGCTTTTGTGCTTCCTATTTTTCTTAATTATGGCTTTGTTTTCCACGCGAGTCCCTCTAATTTTTCTTGTATGGCTGGTTTAGTGGTCATGAATTCTTTTAACTTTAGTTTGTCTGGTAAACTCTTTTTCTTTTCTAAATGGTAGCTGTGCTGGATAGAGTATTCTTGGCTGCAAATTTTTCCCTTTCAGCAGTTTGAATACATCATGCTGTTCCATTCTGGACTGCAAAGTTTCTGCTGAAAAATCAGCTGATAGCCTTATGGGGTTTCCTTTGTATGTAACTTTTCTTTTCTCTTACAACCTTTAAGATTCTTTATCACTATTTTTCCCCTTTTATCTTAGTGTGGACCTCCTTGCATTGAATTTGTTGAGGGATCTCTGTGCCTTCTGAATCTGGATGTGTGTTTCCCTCCCCAGTTTCAGGACGTTTTCAGCTATTATTTATTCAAATACATCTGCTCTCGTCAGAAGAAAAATTCTTAAATAGAATAAGAAGTCTATGCTATACAGTTTCTAGGTAAAATATTTTGCTGAAAATTCTGTTAAAATATCAAGTATTAGAAGTCAGTATTTGGGCTCTTGAGTTTCAGCCTTTCATTAGCCTCTTAGAGGGGTTTCACTTTATACAATTATAAACCTTGAATACCTAATATAATTAATAAAACTTGAATTAGGGAGATTAAAGAAGGAAGAATACCTTGCCTCATTTTTTATAGCAGGGAATCACTAAATACGAGACATAAAATATGAATATAAAAATACATCTTGCAAAACTTGTAATAGATTTTTCTTGATTCTATGTTTTTATAATCTTATATAGTTATGATCACCAATACATATGTATTTTTCTCAACAAATATTTGTTTCTCTTTAACTTGTTTCTTTGGTAATTGAAATTAAACTCGATAATTTTATAATAGCCTGAAGTGTAGAGTCACAATGTTCTGCAATGCTTCTAATCATTATTCATAAGGAAACCTACCTGGAATTGTTTTCCAACTGAAAACATTTTAAAAGACTTCTATATTGTCATTGGCATGCTTTTTTTTTGTCTTTGTAGATTTACATTGTTTGTATTATTTGTATGGTGAATCTGTATAATTTAATATAGAATACATTTAGTTAAGACTTCCAGTGTGGAGATTGCATAACAACAACAAAAAAGTCATCTCTTAACCTATTTTAAAGCTCTGCTTGTTAGTGAATATGGCTCTTCCTGTGCTAGCAGGTCTATTTCTCTGAGGCCCAGCAAGGGGATTGAGCGCTGACAGTTGCAGCAAACCAGAGGCAGGCAGGTACGGACATGATGATTCATTCCTCAGTTCATTCTGACTCTGACTCAAAACCCTGAACAAAATCTAGCATCGTCAGTGTCAACTCCTAGTACATCCTCAGGGCTCTACCTCTGTCTGCACTTGTCGCTTCTGTTTTCTTTGGAGATTAATCCCCACTAGGCGCAGAGCTCTCGGGCTCATTACCACACTCCATCTAGGGCCTCCCTCTGTAAGGAGTTCTCATTCAACACTAACCTTAGGCTTTGTCTCAATTTATTCTTTGTAGGTTGCTTCAGGGCTTTGTTAACTCCACGCAGGGGACAGTTGAGTATTGCAGACTTCAGGGGAGAGAGGGTAGCTTTTGTTTTCGTACCTGGTAATATGTGTGTCTTCCTTGATGGTGTCTGCCTCAGGGTAGTAGAACTGATTAGGCGCACTGTTCCCTAATAGTAACTGTAAGAAAGAGTTTCAGAACTTTTGAGGCTTTCTTTTTTCCACTCCTACCTCTGAATGTCTGAGTTTTATAATGACAGTGGCATGATGATTAAAACCAAAACCAGCAGGGCACTATCCATTATTTCTTTCCCCTGAATCCCTGGGTCATGGGTATACTTAGAAGTAGTGCGCTACTTGCAAAGCACTAGAGCTTTGGGGTAGGATAAAAAATCTCCAGTTCAATAAACTTGCTGCAATTAAAATTTTCTCCAGCATCATTGACATGGCTAAATTAATCTGCAACATGACTTCAAAGGCTTTAGGGACAAAAATGAGAATGAACTGACCTCACAAAACCACACCAAATTCCTCCTGTCATTGTATAGGATAGAAGTGTCTTATATTTTTTCTTTAAACAAAATGTCTACCTTAGCTGAACCAAGTGTATAGATTCGGGCTACCGGGATATATTCTATGTACACAGACTTGTCTTAAGACCTCCTATCCAGTGGGACAGAGACTCAGAAAATTAAAACCCAGGGAGATAATAGCAACAATGAAAGATTGGGAAGAGCATCCTGACGAAGACCACAGGGTCAGGGAGTAGTAGTCCCAGGAGAGCTGACATCTAAGCAGATGCTTAAAGCCTCTGTGAGAATGAGCCAGGTAAAAGCTAATGAAATTTTCAGTGAGGAGACTATGTTTAAACTTCTCAGAACTGTTGTGAATGAAAATGCTACCTCTTCTGTTTCCGGAGATTTTCACCTCCCTGAGGCAATTACAAAAGCAAATTTTCCTGCATGAAAGGAATCAACAGGGGCTGGTTTGCAACTTGGCTGGACCCTCAGAAAACTGGCAGCCAAACCTAGGGAGAGAGGAACTCTCCTAGGACTGGGAGAGAAATAGAACTAGACTCTGGGCTATCTCAAGATGCCTGTTTGTTCCCACACCATAAAAAAAAAGAAAAAACCCCACAACAACCCCACCATTGAGTTGAGAGTAAGGTCCCATATCAAAGAATCTTTCCCCAGAGCTGCAGAGATGCTGAGAGAAGTTGCTGGGTTATCAGTGCTGTGAATAAATGGTGTCAGCCTTGACATTTTCTTGCTGGCAGAGACAGAACACCCCTGAGGAAAAGACACTGATCCTAGTTTTGTTTATTCAATTGGGGGCAATGTCTTGCCATGTTTTGATAAATGTGTTTATAAAGTGAAAGGGATATGCTTACTGTGCTGCTTCTGCTTATGGTAATGGTGGCGGTGTTGTCTGAATTTCAGAGCTGGTCCCGAGTGATGCATATTTAAAACCAAAACCATCAGGTAACAATTACCGTGGCCAATGCCTATTAAGATATGTCTAGCGATACCTCTCAAACCTTCTCTGCCCATTAGCCAGGCCAGGCTGTATTTGCATAGGGTTTTAAGAAAGACGCCCTTTTCCCTGTAATAGCTGGTCATTGATGTATGAAATTCCCTTAAGTGAGATAAACTTTTTATTTTGCATGCTGCCGCTGAGGCTTAAAATGCAAATAGTCCTATGGAGATGAAGCTTTTGATTTTAATACTTTTCTGGGAGTGAATTTAATGAAATCTTATCTTTGAAGAGCAAATTTTAAAATGTGTATAAGGACTAGAGGTGCTGGTGTATATGAATGTGTGTGTGGGGTTGTGTAGGAGAGGAAAAAGGAGAGGAATGGACAGAGAGGTGCCTAGTAGCAACAAAAGAAAGGCAGAGAGGGGTTTACTGGGCAGGGGGTGGGAGACCAAGACTTCATCATGACTCTGAAGATTCTCCAAGATTTTTGAATAAACCCATGTTGGTGCCACATTGCCATTCTGCATTTTAAGTAGGAGAGAACAGCAAAAACAAAGCAAAGCAACAAATATATAAATAGCCTCCGTAGCAATGGGGTTTCTTGGCGACCGGGACAGGTTCTGGTATAGATGAAGCTCTCGGTGGTACACATATCCATCTTGAGCACCACCATCTTACCGACCTAGAAGGCCTGTAAGACTCTCTTCCTGGAAGCGGTCCCAGTAGATTGGAATCAAGAGTTAATAGAGAGGGTGAGGGGAGATAATGGAGGTCCTTACAAGTGGAAAAAACAGGATGGGACAAATTCCAAGAAGGGAAATGGCTCACGTAAAAATGAAATTTCTGGGGTGCCCGAGTGGCTCAGTTGGGTAAGCATCCAACGTTAGCTTAGATCATGATCTCACAGTCTGTGAGTTCAACCCCTGCATCAGGCTCTCTGCTGTCACCTCAGAGTCTGGAGCCTGCCTCGGATTCTGTGTCTCCCTCTCTCTCTGCCCCTTCCCCATTCATGCTCTGTTTCTCTCTGTCTCAGAAATGAATAAACATTTAAAAAAATTAAATTTCCCACAGCAAGCCCTTTGAACATGTTTTTGTTTTTTGTTTTTTTGCTTTTTTGTTGTTTTTTGACATCATTAAATGGGTAGGTGGCTGAAGCCATGAGGCCTGGTGGAAATTCTGCTGGATCTCAGGTGAAACTAGATTTAAATCTGGGTGTTGCCACTTTATATTTGTGTGACCTTGAACATCTAAAATTAAGCCTCAATTTCTTTACTTTTAAAATAAAAAATACTATCTAGTTCCTAAGATTTGCCATAAAGTGTAAAGTGTAGGAAGAAATAGATATAATTATTGTTGACCTCATCAGACAGAAATTCATCAGAGAATGTCTATGGACTTCCAGAAGTGGTTCTGGGTGCTGCCAAGTTAGAAGCACAGCAAAAGTACTGAATGATTATTTTATTATTTTATTTCAAGTGCTTTTTTTTTTCTTTTTAAGTTTATTTAATTTGAGAGCGAGCCCACTTCAGAAGTAAGGGGCAGAGGGAGAAGGAGAGAGAGAATCCCAAGCAGGATTCATACTGCCAGCACATGAGCCCAATGCAGGGCTCACACTCAGGACCCCTGAGATCATGACCTGAACCAAGATCAAGAGTTGGATATTTAACCTCTGGAAAGTTTTGATGCATTGCTCTCTTGAGAGCTATCAGAGTAAAAGCTTTAAATTCTTGTTCTGTTGAGCCAGATAGGCTAATTTGACTCCAGATACAACCACCCTAAGTTTAAGTTCTTTTTGCCTGTAGAAAACCTACCTACTGTGAAAACTAAGTGAAGTGATACTTGTCCCTGGCACAGAGTAGGCACTACAAAGTTTTGTTATTAATAATGTTGGGCTCTATGTCCTGTGGTTTTTTTTGAGTAAACTGCCAAAACAAAACAAAACAAAACAAAAATTGAAAGGTAGAGTGTTCATTAGCAAGGTCTCCACAGCTAAGAAGATCTGTGTTATTGATGGGGTTATTTAAAAATCTTTAAGTTTCAGTTTCATGATCTGTAAAATGGGCACACTAACAAATGATGTGTGCTTTGGGATATGAGAGATGAAGGAACCCATCGGGGGCAAAGAAGTGAATTGGAAGAATGGGAAGGGAAGGCACCAATAAACGGAGAATTATCAACTAAGTAACCCTGTGGGCAGCCGAAGCTTAATTTCACGGGGGGAATTCTGTGTCAGACAGACCCAAGGGGTTGGCAAGGGAGTTGGGACATCAATTCCTGTGAGCTGTTATTTAGGGTTGTTCCTGGAGGGCTCGATCCCTCTGCTCTTACAGCCTGGCAGGTAGGTAGCAGAGCCAGCTCCTGAGCCCTGGGACAACTGTTAGGCAATGAAAGGTTGTAGTTGTTGGAATCTGGGGACTGATGCCAATGAGAGGAAATGTTGGTGGGAAGTGACTTCCACACGTAGAAATTTCTTCCTTTTCTCTCTATAAGCTAGAAAAGGCATATGTAATGAATCATACATAATTAATTTATCTGTTTGCATACTTATTACAAATATGTCAAATTGTAGAGGATCCTTCATTTATAAGCATCTGTGTTTTTTTTCCCCTAGTGATCCACTACTAAAATCGCCCTCACATTTAGAGGGAGGGAATTGAAGACAGTAATTTCAAGGTGTTAATTTCAGGGTATATAGGTAAGGCAGTGAGTGGTTTCCAGTATGATATGTACCTTTGGCTCCAGGAAACAAAAACAATGGAATAAAAATGCTTTCTCTAGTCACTTTGTGAAATAATTACACCTGCCTTATGAACTTTTCTTGTAGGCTGTTTAGTGCAATCTTTGTATGTGTTTGCTTGTTTGTGTGCAGGTATGCTTGCAGTATTTCAAGGGATATTTACCATTTCAATTCAAGAATCTTGATTGATAGGAAGATAGACCCAGGAGAGAACTAGATATATCTTGGTTTTAATGCTAACATTTGTAGAATATTTATAATACAACATACCTGACAAACATTGGCCTTTGAGGAAGAGCTGGGAATAAGTATTAATGATTAATTTTCCTTTTTTCATCATAGGAAGTCAATATCTACTGATTAAGATGGGAGTGTGTGAAAACCCATATGCAAACACCTACCAAACAAAAAGCGACGATCCCCATAAATTTAATATTTTCTATATCTGACTTTTTAGGAAATCAATCATAAAATAAGGCCAATTACCCAATTCTATTCTACCATCTCTTTTTGTAAATAGTCTTATTAAAACATTGACTACACCCATTCTTCTATGTATTGTTTACGGCGCTACAATGCAGATTGATTAGTTTTGATAGACTATTAGTAGCTTGAAATGCTGAAAATAATTACTCCCTGGTCCTCTGCAGACCCCTGTTGAGGGAGAATAGTTTAGGAAGTACTATCATTGACTAGGAAAAACTCCTGTCTCTTCTCAACACTCTCAATACTTCTGGTCACCGAATTGTAGGTTTTTTCCCCCTGTACAACTGGGCGTCCAATAATTTAACTCAATTCTGATGCCATTTGCCTGAAGACACCAGGAAACAAAACTAAGTGTTTTAACCAAAGATGACACTAGAGCTCTTATGACACAGACTATTACAAAGAGTCTGGACCAGGAACAAGGAGGGAAACCAAATACATAGTTCTAAGAAATCACAATATTGTAACATTTGCCAAGAATTGCCAAATTTGCAATCTCGTTTCACTTTCTTAACTTTTTATTTTGTTATGCTCAAATAAATAACATTATGCTTTTTAACAAATAGAAATGTAAAATTACAAAGATACATTGGATGATCTTGTATACATTAGACTTGCTTGCTTTAAAGAATATGAGTGTATATGATTTTTTAGCAAGACCAGTCAAATGAATTGGACAACAGATTGGATTTGGTCTTCCTATCCTTTGTTTTCCTGGTAGTATATGACATTGGTGGCCAAGCTACTATAGATAATGTTGGTACAGGAGACCTCTCTTCACAACTGATCCTATATTTACTTGCTTTATTTTTCTCAGTGAGTTTGAGGACTATTTTCCAAGTATGAAGAAATAAAACCCAGAATTTTTCTTATTTGAAATCCTAATTATAGACATTGTCTCAAGATAAACCTGATGCTTCCTGAAAAGCCCATTGAATTCTGCCTCTAAAATAATGTGGCCTGGACTGTTTCTAGGAGTCTAGAAAACTTTCAGATTTTTTTAATGTAGTTACATTGAAACTCTGATAAACAGGACTCAATACAGGCATACCTGGTTCCAGACCACTGCAGTAAAGCAATTCAAATGAATATTTTGGGAGCGCCCAGGTGAGCCAGTCAGATAAGTGCCTGACTCTTGATTTTGGCTCAGGTCATGATCTCACAGTTCATGAGTTTAAGCCCTGCATCAGACTCTATACTGACAGCATGGATCCTGCTTAGAATTCTCTCTCTCCCCTTCTCTCTGTCCCTCCCCCACTCATGTATGGGTTCTCTCAAACTAAACATTAAAAAAAAATGAATATTCTGCCTTCCCAGGACATTTAAAAGCTATGTTTACACTAAACTGTAGTCTATTAAGTGTGCAATAGTATCAAGTCTAAAAATAAAAAATACACACCTGAAATTAAAAAATACTTTATTGCTAAAAAATAATAGCCATTTTCTGAGTTTTCAGTGAGTCATGATTGAAGATCACCATAACAAATATAATGAAAAAGTTTGAAATATCAGGAGACTAAAATGAGACACAGGTACCAAATAAGCAAATGCTGTTGGAAAAAGAGGCACTGATAGACTTGCTCAGGGCAGGGATGCCACAAAGCTTCCACTGTAAAAATCACAGTATCTGAGGTTTAATAAAATAAAGCATGATAAAACAAGGTATGCCTGTATGTAGAATTATGTTACAGTTTTTCACAGGGTTGACAATTGTGTTGGGAAGGGAAATTCGTTCTTTTGGCTAGTCTACTAATTGATAGAGGAGAAATTAACAGGAGAGAAACAACTTTAATTTTGTACGTATCAGAGCTGTACAACAGTCAGGGCTCACACACAGGCAGTTGAGACTTAAATTCCCTCCTGAGCTATGGAGAAATGGATAGGAGTCCCAGGCTTGAAAGAGAAAGAAGACCATTCACATCAAGATGGGAAGAGCAAATGTTTAGTAAACATATTTGACATGCCATGTGGAGACGATATGATACAGAGGACATTGAACAAGGAGGCCTTGCCAAGCTCCCCCTCTTCTCCCGTACCTACTCATACTGCTTATACTTCTCGTCAGTGTAAGTTCTCTTCCTGGACCAGGACTTGTATCTAAATTTTTAGAGACACTGAAGGGGATGGTACAAAGCTCTTCCTGAGTCTTTTGGGTCTTGATTGTCCTCAGCTTAAATAATCCACATACCAAAGTGGCACATTTTGATGAGGCCCTTGAGAACCACTTCAATGGGAAAATTTTACCAGAACTTTTCCTTCCTTCCTCCCTCCCCTCCCCTCCCCCCCAAACTGTTTTTTGTTTTATTCAATCATGTTTGTATATAGGCTTAGAAATGATGAGAAATAGTGCTATACACAAACGTGTAATACAGTTAAAACTTCTCAACAATGAAGGGATTTAACAGATTTAGAGAGGAAATAGGAGCTTCAATGACCAGGAGTATTCAGATATGAGAAACTGTGGCTACCAGATTAGAGTACCTAGATCCTGTTGAAGGACAGCAGAATGTGCCACCCCAAGACATGCCACTTTGGGGTAAGTTTTATTTTGAACTAGACACTTGGAAAGCAGCAGATACAAAATGGACAAGCTCCCTGTATAAGGAGAGAAGCAGCTTGTCATCAGAGATGGGGAGTAAAAGCCAAGAAAATCTGTACAAAAAGACGTTGTTAGAGTAACTCCTACTTGCCTTTTGCCTAGATATTTTAGTTTCTTTCCTCATTTTCCACTCTTATTTCAACCTACTAGATAAACATTTATAGATTTTGCCACTTCGCTTGTTTGTCACTTTCCTGGGGCGGGGGCAGAGGCACCTCCTGTGTACATGTAAAAATCTGTGTGCTTTTGTCCTGTGAATCTAACTTGTGTCAATGTCATTTTCAGGCCCTAAGATAGTTTAGGTAAAGTTTTGCCCTGTTACAGTGTTCTATATTCAGAGTTAAAAGATGAAGTTACTAATTAATGCAAACAGATAAAAACTAAAACTCGGACTTAATACCTATTCCTTAATTTTCAATACACAAAATTGTAGTGCAGGCAACACCTGGCAGTTCTTATAATAATTACCAAAATGACATAAAATTACTTTAGGATAAACAAATCATTTTACCCTTAAGATATTAAATCTAAGGCTTCCAAAAGTATCTTAGAAGGGGAATGAAGTGTGGAAACTGATCAATGGTTTCCTACTGTACACAGTATATTTATTCAAGTTGTACTAAAATGAAAACAAAACAAAAAACAAAAAAAAACCCATCTCTAAACAGAGCAAAGTGTTTTAAGCATAAAAGGTGAATTTTCTACTCTAGAACTATATAGAAGCATATGGTTGTCTCATGATAATCTACACTTAAAGACACAGTAACATTAAGACGACAAAGGTCTGTAATGCTTCCTGATGATATTTTCCACTTAATGGTGGTGAAACAGTTGGTAGACAATGCAAATGTTACATTTGTGCTAATGTTATTGTGCTCCGAAGGTCACAGATACTTAACCACACAGGATGGAGCAGAAGAGTTTCTGTTAACAAACTAACCATCTGTAAAGGAATTGACATTAGAAATGTATAAAGATCTAGTTGCAAATGGTCAGATAATTTATATCATTACTTCCCTGTTCCCTTATTTAATGAGGTGAAATTTACATTAGGAAGAGCATAAGGCACAGTACTTTCAAGTGGTCACCTCAGTGAAGGTTTAAATATGTAAACACATGTTTTACTAGATGCAAGATCAAGACCTATAGATATCCAGGGTACAAAATCAATGCACAGAAATGGGTTGCATTTTTATACACCAATAATGAAGCAACAGAAAGGAAAATCAAGAAATTGATCCCATTCACAACTGCACACAAAAAAACCCCATAAAATACCTAGGGATAAACCTAACCAAAGATATAAGAGATCTCTATGATGAAAACTATAGAAAACTTCTGAAGGAAATTGAAGAAGACACACAGAAATGTAAAAACATTCCATGCTTATGGATTAGAAGAATAAATATTGTTAAAAGGTTATTACTACCCAAAGCAATCTACACATTCAATGCAATCCCAATCAAAATTGCACCAGCATTCTTCTCAAAACTAGAACAAACTATCCTAAAATTTGTATGGAATGACAAAAGACCCTGAATAACCAAATACTGAAGAAAACCAAAACCAGAGGCATCACCATCCCAGACTTTAGTCTCTACTACAAAGCTGTAATCTTCAAGACAGTATGGTATTGGCACAAAAACAGACACACAGATCAATGGAACAGAATAGAGAACTCAGAATTGGACCCACAAATGTATGGCCAACTAATCTTTGACAAAGCAGCAAAGAGTATCCAATGGAAAAAAGACAGCCTCTTTAACAGATGGTGCTGGGAGAACTGGACAGCAACATGTAGAAGAATGAAACTAGATGACTGCCTCACACCATACACTAAAATAAACTCAAAATGGATAAAGGACCTGAATGTGAGACAGCAAACCATCAAAACCCTAGAGGAGAAAGTAAAAAAAAACCTCTTTGACCTCAACCACAGCAATTTCTTACTTGACACATCCCCAAAGGCAAGGGAGTCAAGAGCAAAAAATGAACTACTGGGACCTCATCAAGATTAAAAGCTTCTGCATGGCAAAGGAAGCAATCAATAAAACTAATAGTCAACTGACGGAATGGGAAAAGATAGTTGCAAATGGCAAATCAGATAAAAGGCTAGTATCCAAAATCTATAAGGAACTCACCAAGCTCCACACCCAAAAAACAAATAATCCAGTGAAGAAATGGGCAGAAGACATGAACAGACACTTCTCCAAAGAGGACATCCAGATGGCCAACAGACACATGAAACGATGCTCAGCGTCTCTCATCATCAGGGAAATACAACTCAAAACCACACTGAGATACCACCTCATGCCAGTCAGCATGGCTAAAATAAACAAATCCAGAGACTATAGATGCTGGCAAGGATGTGATAAACAGGCACCCTCCTACACTGTTGGTGGGAATGTAAACTGGTACAGCCCCTCTGGAAAACAGTGTGGAGCTTCCTCAAAAAATTAACACTAGAATTCCCCTATGACCTAAAAATAGCACTGCTAGGAATTTACCCAAGGGATACAGGAGTGCTTATGCCTAGGGGCACATGTACCCCAATGGTCATAGCAGCACTCTCAATAATAGCCAAATCATGGAAAGAGCCTAAGTGTCCTTCAACTGACAAATGGATCAAGAAGATGTGGTTTATCTATATGATGGAATACTACATGGTAATGAGAAAGAATGAAATCTGACCATTTGTAGCAACATGGATAGAACTTGAGGGTGTTATGGTGAGTGAAATAAATCAGGCAGAGAAAGACAGATACCATATGCTTTCATGTATAGAAGGATTAGGGGAAACTTAATGGAGGACCATGGGGGAAGAGAAGGGGGAAAATAGTTGGGTAAAGGGAGGGAGGTAAACCATGAGAGACTCTTGAATGCTTAGAATAAACTCAGAATAAAAATTATTCTGGGACTTCAGTTGGTTGTATAATAACCATTTCAAGTTTGACAGTTGCTACACTATGTGAAAAGACTTCTACAGGAGTCTTAATTGGCACAAGTGCTAGAAGTAACTTGCATGGCTCCACTCAACCCCAAGAAAGCTGGAGGTACCAATCCTGTAATTTTCCTAGGAAGGGGATCAACTGGTAGTACCTGGCAAAGATCAGTAATGGTGCCCATACTGCATATACTCTTTGAGGCCTTAATATTTAATTAGGGATTTTGTAATGAACCTTTTCCACTACCATTTTTTAATGTTTATTTTTGGAGACAGAGCATGAATGGGGGAGAAGCAGAGAGAGGGAGACACAGAATCTGAAGCAGGCTCCAGGCTCTGAGCTGTTAGCACAGAGCCCTTTGCAGGGCTCAAACCCACAAGCCATGAGATCATGACCTGAGCTGAAGCTGGATGCTTAACCAACTGAGCCACCTGGGTGCCCCTCCAATTCCATTTTTAAATGGCAGCATAATATCTTACATCTGCCATGATCTATTTAACCAATCCTTTCTTTAGTTTGTTCCAAAATTTTGGTATTGTAAATAACACTGAAATGAGTGTCTTTATGCATAAATTTTTGCTCATAGTTCACATTTGTCGAGAACAAATTAGGAATTTCCCTGAGAAAAAACTATTAGATTATTTTGTGATGTTTTTGAGTTCTGTAGTACTATTTCTACCTTTGATTTGGTTGATTTATTTCTGTCATAGAACTGCTGGGAAAGATAAGTTAGTTTTCAATTTATATGAAACTCTTTGGAAGTGAATTCTGTAAATTTGATTTCTAAAAATAGTTTGAATTTAAAACTCCAAGTGTCATTAAAGAATGGAAAATAATCTTACAAGCAGATGATTATTGTTTTCTAAAATGTGTTATTCACATCTTTAAATGGAATATGATGGGCATATACTTCTATCCCCTTAATGACTCAGGTCATCATTATGAAAATCAGTTAGTGGTCTTGAATTGCTATGATTAAAAATAGATCTTTGGAAATAACCAGTAGTGTGGGAGCACCTTTATTCTATATGTAGTAGCTGTATAATCTTGGATAAACTGAACCTTTTTTAGAATCTCAGATTTGTTTCCTATAAAATGGAAACCACTGCAAGCAGTTGATGTATGGCTTTTTTTTTTTTAATGTTTTATTTATTTCTGAAAGAGAGACATACACACACAGCGTGAGCAGGGGAGGGTCAGAGAGAGAGGGAGACACAGAATCTGAAGCAGGCTCCAGGCTCTGAACTAGCTGTTAGCACAGAGCCTGATGCAGGGCTTGAACCCACGAACTGTTAGATCACAACCTGAGCCGAAGTCGGAAGCTTAACTGACTGAGCCACCCAGGCACCCCAGTTGATGTGTGGTTTAGAAGTAATACATATGAAATGCTTACAGTCAGTGCAGACTCATTGTAGACCATAGTAAATGACAGCTATGAAGGAAGTGGTGTTGCCCTTGAAAACTACAATGCATGGAGCTATTTTTCACTGCAATAAATGTTTCTTTTGTGTGTGTGACTTTAAATGGCACGTATATATGTCCATAAACATGTACACATATGTATCTATTTGTGTATGTTTTATATGTGTCTATATGTTTGTAAGTGTATGTGTGTATATATGTATATATGTAGTATATGCATGTATTTTCACCCCCTCCACATTTGCTGCTGGTGATAATTTGTCCTAGCTGTCAGCATACTACTTAAGCAGTTTCCTCTGGTGTAATTTAAGTTCAATGGAAAGTTTCGAATCCAGAGTCCCCTGAGAAGTACTGTGTTTAGAAAAGGACTAAAAAGATCTTAAATGAGGATGTGAGGATAAGTCGGAGTGACATTATTAAGCTCTAATGCTTTTGTTTTCTTTAGTTGTTAAGGATCATTTTTATTCTACTTATACTACTGATGGAATTTTGAATATGTGAGGTTTTGAGATACTTAGGTTTCAAATAAGTGCTATTAAGCTATAAAAATTATTCATCTAAGAATGTGTTCATTTTAATTGGGTATTGATTTTTCAGCTCCTGTAATACAAGTATTCTGCAAGTCCTATGAATCTACCTTGTGTCAACCCTTTTGACGAATACTAAGAAATTAAGTATAGGAATTTATTTGGTCTTCTAAAGATTTCAGAGCAGTGTTTCCGGCATGCTTTAACTCTTCATTTATTGCCTTATTTTCTTCTTAAAGTTCTATACAAGATAGTGAGAATTTTTAGTTAATACATAATGTTTTAAAGATTTTTTTAAATGTTTACTTTTGAGAGAGAGACAGATACAGAGAAATAGAGAGAGAGAGAGAGAGAGAGAGCGAGCGAGAGCGAGAGCGAGCAGGGGTAGAGAGAGAGAGGGAGACACAGAATTGGAAGCAGGCTCCGGGCTCTGAGCTGTCAGCACAGAGCCTGACATGGAGCTTGAACTCATGAACTGTGAGATCATGACCGGAGCTGAAGTCAGACACTCAACCAACTGAGCCACCCAGGCGCCCCTAATTAATACATATTGTTAAACTCAACTTCCCCTAATCTTAAGACCAACTCATTAGGAAACCATAGAGTAATAAGAGCAACAGAAGGAAAGGAAGTGAGTGGCAATTCAAGCTGGTGCTCTTCCCCTGTTTTAAGGTCCTCCATTTGAAGCCCTTCTCCAGACTAGTGTTTAGCTGGGGCCCTGTATGCATGACCAAGGCAAGAAGCATTAGCCATTTATATCCCAGCACTGGTGAATCAGGACAGGCTGTATAACTTATGAGGTCCAATGAAAGATGCAACTGAGGGGTCCCTTGTTCAAGATTATTGAAGACTTCAAAATAGTGACAGCATGATAGCCAAATATGGTTGTCTGTAAAGCTTTCCTGTGAGGGCGAACCATTCCCTATGGTGGCCCTAGGGGGTGACTTCCCATAAGTTAGATCATGTGCAAACGATGGAGAGGAGAGAGGACTATCCTTTATTGATCTTTGTGTGTCTTCAGCTTCCTTGAATCATACTTAATTCTCACAGTAACCCTGCTGGGCAAATATTGTTACCACATCTTTACATGTGGGAAATAGAGAGTCAGGATGTTTACTTAATTTGTCATGGTCCAGAGAGTTTCTTGCTCTTGGGTCCCTGGATTCTTCCATCACTTCCCCTTTCCCTAATCCAGCATCTGCTGGGCTGTTTCATTACCAACGCATGCATCTCTTAGGGAATGTGCTGGAATACTGCAAGCCGACTTGGATAACACTCTACAGTTCTTTCCAACTCTGGGCTCAGGTGATCCTCACAGAACTGAAAACAAGGTAGCCATGGATCTGTGGTATTCTGATACTTTTCTGTAACTAGGCTACATATTCAATTTATTAGCAAAGATCTGCTTTGTGATTCACACCGGAAATCCATTAGCTACCTAGGCTGTGTGTCTGTAAAAAATAAAAATAAAAAAGTCACACCCATTCACTCTTTTCTAAATGACCACAGAGATTTCTTGTTTATCCCATGTCTCTACAAGCGACCATTACCAAAACAAAAAATTTCTCAAGGACTGTTAAGGATCCTTTCAGGAGTAAAGAAAATAATTCACTTTTGAAATTACCTGGAAAGCTATAGGAAACAAAAATCATGATTTTTCTCCTCTTTGGATAGATTACGTGAGTTTATGTAATTGTAAAGAATGTCCCTGTGATATCTACTTTTAAGGGTACTAAAACAAAACTTAATCTTATAAAAATTAAATTTTAAACGAAAATAATTTAGAATTGTGAATAAAGAAGAGATATTTGATCCTTTATCTATTGCTGAATCATACATATCACAGTACCAGTGAACTGCCTAAATGACATTTTAAAAGCTGAAAGACCTTTACTAAGTTATATGGTAAGAGAATAAAAAAGTCCCAGAATAGTATATCTGCCAAAGGAAATGATAAGATTCACTTTCACAAAATCTATGTACCGCAGTAAGTACATAAATAGTATTTTAACTATTTTCATACTATTTTGAAAAATGAGGAAAAACCTTCACTAATTATAGTTAAAATTAAGCCTAAAGTTTTTCTCACACTGATACCATGAATATGATGAACTATAATAAATTTAGTCATTGCATATTTGTATTTGTGGAAATCTGCTTTATTTAGGCTTTTTTAGTGCTTTTAATTCCAGTTTAAGTTTTATATAATCTATTAGAGAAAATATTTTTTTAAATGCTTCTTGATGGCAAATTCTTTTAGAGAGGGTAGGAAAAAGAATAAGTACATGGGATAAATTTTCACAAAGAACGTACAAGGAGGCACCCTTCTGATTTTTACAAAAGACTCTTTCTGAATGAGGCAAGTCAGATTGTGGAGAAGAAATACCTTTCTAGGTATGAGTGGGTTGTCTTAGAAATTGCTTTTTTTTTTTTTCAGTTTCCATTTTCAATTCCTGTCAACTTGATCTTAGGTTCAATTGTGAGAGAAGCAAGGATAAAGATAATAATAACCCAATACACACCAGGATATTCAGAGATTACTTATTGATATGCCTTTCCATTGATTCACTTAATACATATTTTTTGAGAACCTATTTTTGCCAGACATTTGGGTAGGAGTTGAGCATATAGGAGTGAACAAGACAAGAGAAAGTTACCATCTGCTTGAGTCTTAAGTTTCAGTAGAATGAAGCAGAACATAAAGTGTCCAAGGTGATTTCATATGGTGATCCTGTCCATGACAATAAACAGGATGTTGAGCAAGGTGGTGACTGTGTACATGTGTGTAAGCATATTTGAGGAAGTGAAAAGTGAGGTGAGACTTAAAAGAGGAGAATGAGACTTTTATGCAGGGAGTTAAGCAAATCCTTTGATTTCTCAGTGTACTTGGCTAATCAGTTGTCTTGAACTCAAAAACCTTTAGGAAATACCCCAAACTGGGTGTTTTTCTCACTGTTCTCATGTGTCTACTTGAGTTTAAAATAAACATAATAACCTAACTTTGAGGAACCTTTCTTTAAATTATGGAAGTGGGTGGAGCCACTGTCTCACTCACATAAAAAAGAGTTCACATCAGCCATCCAACCACATCTCAGTTTTCAGCAGAAGAAATGGGATCTGAGCTGGATGGTTTTAATACCCTCTCTGCCATGGTTCTAAACAACCCTAACCATAATTCTCCCATCAGCCTTTGGCCCACAGGCTTAGAGAGATGTCAAAAGCGGAAAAGAAGGCAAAGAAATCTATCACTTATCAATCAGTAGGCACTTGTGTATAGAGTCCTTGCTCTGTGCTAGACACAGTACCTGGGCTTTAGGGGTAAAGTCTTATAGGGCTTCCAGACCAGCAAAATTTATCTCTGGAGGCAGCTCTGACTCTTCATGGACTTATGTCCATTGGAAGAAAAGTGAATGCGGGAATAGGTAGACCATGAAATTAGTGCTTTGCAATGTCCCTCCTCTTCCCACTACCCCCACTCCAAGGCTCAGAGCTACTCTCTCCTGAATTTCCCTTCCTTCTGCATAGATCATAATCAGTGGTACACTGGGATCTGACCAGCATTTAATCACTGCATCTCAGGGATATTATAAAGAGTCTGACATCACTTTATGAGCTTGAAATTGGCCATGGTGAGATTATCTATGCCATGGCAATCCACAGATAGTGCAAGTGAGCCTTGTCTTACTGAGAGCCAGTTGTTAGGTGTTTACCAGCACATCACTGCACTGTAAGCATAAGGAAGGATTTCTCCTTCCTCTTCTCTTCAGTACCAGTAATACTTAACCATAGTATGAAGAGATATAAACATGTGGTAACTAGGGAGTTGATTACATTCCTGTCCAAGTTCAGCTTGGACGGAGAAATGAGTTTGAGGAAGAGGCAGATTGATTCTATGGTAGCTCTAAGCTACCAGTTTCTCTAAGAGCTCTCAAGAGCAGGCAGGCCCCAGAGAGTTCTAGAGTAATTGGCCCTCTTGGGCTATCCAGTGGCTCATTTCCCAGGCTGTTGTCTGCTGCTTCATGCTCATAGTCCCCATTGGCATCTGGGGGAATCGAGTTGGCAGGCATGTGCTGAATGTAGGGCAGAACCCATGGGGAGTATCTCTGCTCTACTGATGCTGCTCAGAACTGTTCTGCATTTTCTGGTACCAGGTGTATTGAGCAACACATGCCTTGCGCCCTAGTTTGGTGAGGTTTTTAAAGAAGGTGTGTTTTGACTGATGGCTCCTCTACCTTAATTCTTTACAGAACTTTACCTAGATATAGTCACATTTTGATCCCAGCCCTAGAGTTCTGTCGTAAATGACATTTTGTTTTTCTCGGTTCCTCATCCTGTTTGCTGTAATGATTTCTATCTTTAACATCAAGTCTACTAATAACTATCTAAGAGCTGTCTAATAACTGACTTGTGCTTCCCTTTTCTGTGGCCTTATAGTGTGGACTGCTTTGTGGTTTAGAGGGGAGCAGATTGTGTTCCCATTGTCACTATCTTTCTGGGGAAATTGAATACTTGCGTCTGTGGAATGGGTGTCAACATTTCTTTCCCACTGACTTGTTGAGAAAGTTGTGTAAATAAGTGAGACCATGTGAGAGGTTTTATGCTTCCTAAGGAATAGGATGCACACCTGGAAACACAGGGATAGCATCTGAGATTCATGCAAAGTCCCTTCCTTCCTAGTAGTTCCTTTTTCACTTAGAGCATTCCACTCCATCTTGCTGCCCCTCTTGACCCCTCCTATGTGAGGACATTTTCTGCTCTCCTACTCAGTGAGATTTCCTAGTGTTCTTTTGATATTGATCTTTTCGTATCTATTGACCTTGTTCAGTATTGCATGGAAACTATTATGTAATAGTGAAACATAATTCAGCCTTCAAATGATCTGCTTAGAATGAGACATGATTGGTTTCTAATATCTCCCTCTCTGTGAATCTCTCTGGCACCCTGCACTGACCACCCTTCACTCCCAAACCAACATGCTTTCAATAGATCTTTTTCAAGGCTCACACCAACGAAGCTGTGTGTGGATCTGTGTTTTCCTGCTGCAATAGTTTTTGATACCTTCTGCTTCATTGCTTTCACAAGGAAGGAAATATGGAATGGGCTCTTTTAGATATGTTGCCAATTACATTAAAGAGGGAGGGGAAAACAACAGAAGAAATCAGAAACAAAATGGACCTAGCGACACCTGGGCACAGTGTTGATGTGCTTGCACAAGCTTTCTGGTTTGTTGACAAGTTTAAATGGAAATTTCAAGTCGTTTCCTGAGTAAATGTCTGTGTTGTTGCTTTCCAGTCTTAACACGCCCTGCTTGGTTGCTCTTGACTCTTACTATTTTTTTTTTTGTTTATTTATTTTTGAGTCTGAGAGGGACAGAGCACAAGTAGGGGAGGGGCAGAGAGAAAGGGAGACACAGAATCTGAAACGGGCTTCAGGCTCTGAGCTGTCAGCAAAGAACCAATGCGGGGCTCGAACCCATGAACTGTGAGATCATGACCTGAACCGAAGTCGGACACTTAACTGACTGAGCCACCCAGGTGCCCCTTTTATTATTTTGTGAATGACTTCTCTAGCCCTTAATGCCCCCAGTTTTTCTCAGTACAAAAAGTGACTGGCTTGAGCAGCAGTGGATCCTGAGAGATGACCCAATCCTAATTCCTTTGATTTCAAGGCTCCAACTCCAGCAGCCTTCCAGCTACCAACTTCCATCCCTTCTCTCCTCCCTACTTTACCATTAGATACTCAAACCATGAGGTGGCAGCTTTCTTTTGGCCTTCCCCTTTAAGGCTTTCACTCCTCTTGGGGCACCTGGGTGGCTCCTAGGTTGTGCATCAGACTTCCACTCAGGTCATGACCTTGCAGTTCGTGAATGCCAGCCCCTCATTGGGCTAGCTGCTGTCCGCTGCCAGTGCAGAGCCTGCTTCCTATCCTCTGTCCCCTTCTCTCTGCCTCTCCCCCACTTGTGCTCTCTTAAAAATAAACAAACATTAAAAAATATATTTTCACTTCCCTCATTTGATAAATTTATCAGGTGTATCTACCATCCAGGTTGGCAGGAGACTCTCTTGGATTTGGCACCGAAGATCCCGTATCCAGGCAAACCTTTCAGTCCTGAGTGCACTGACAGAGTCAATCACTCTACTTGTGGTTCATCAGCCAAGGAACATTAAATGAATGTTCACATCAAATGGTGTTGTATTCAATCTTTTAGTTGTGCTGAAGCCTGTGTGTCCTACTAGGTGGACAAACCACAGCCCATTAGCCCCATTGAGCCTAGGGACTGTTTTTGTATAGTCTAGGATTTAAGAATGTTCCGTACATTATCACAGAGATTTAAAAAAAGTGAATGTAGGGCAGAGACCACATGTGGCCTAGAGAGTTAAAAACATTCATTCTCTGGCCCTTTACAGAAAAATACTGAAGATCCACAAATGCAACCCTTCTTACTTTGTCTTGTAGCAGCCGGGAATGAGATGGCCAGCCCCAGTCCCTTTGGCTAATGAGCTCCAGGGAAAAAATAGTTATCTTTAAATATTGAAAGCAAATTCCAGAAATGACTCAACATCATTCCTTTAATTGTTACTATTTTGTTCATTCTGGAGAAAGACAAGCAGTGTACATATGGACCATAAACGACACAGAGCTTTGTTTAAAGAAAGGTACTTTTAATTCAAATTAACAATAGTGACTATAATCTTCGTGCACAAAGTGGCTAACAGTTGGGGATGATTTCCCCATATCTATGTGCTATAAATGATTTGTTTAAACCAATAAACCTTTCTTGGTCCAGGGATAACGTGTGTCCCAAATGAGCCTAATAAGATTGAAGGAAAGGATTTATATTCCATGGACATTAACAAAAAGGCATATGTACCCAGATACTGGACCTGTTTGCAAGTTGAAAGAATTTTCTTTTTTGAGAAGTCCAAGGGTTTGCTCTACTTTGCAAAATTGGCTTTTTGTGTTTTGGTTTGGTTTTGCTTTTGGTTCAGACCAAGAAAGAAAATGAAATCTTGGAAACTGAACCCTTTGCCATTGACTTCCTGTTGCAGCTTGCATCAGCCACATGCAATTTGATTTATATTCTTAAATTCAGAATAATTCTTATTGGATCAGATCATCTGTTTATTACCTCTTTACAATGTTTATGGGTAACTGATAATTATATCCAAGGACTGCCTTGTGTAACTTTCTCCTTGTTAACAAGAGTACATATAAACTGTCAGAACAATTAGAAGATTATTTCACTGCGATACTTTCTTTATTTTACATTTTTATAGAATATTTTAAAAATCCTACAAATCTCCTGTGTTTCCATTTGTTTTATTCTGAAATTGGTAGCATGCTTTCTGTTCTAATAAGAATGGTGTTATATGATACCATTGTGAAGGTTGATTTTGTTTATTGCTCTTTGAAATAAAGCCTGTCTCTATTTCCTTTCGAGTGTCCTTTGCTGCTCAAAGGTGGCCTTATTTTTGACAATGGGCCATAGCCAGGCTTTCCTTGGCCAAGAAAGAGCTTCTTTTCTCCTTCATCATATTCTCTAGCTAAAACCTTTTTTAGAAGCAAAAATGGTATAGGAACCTTTATATATTAAACCTATGGTTTAATTCAGAAACTGTTGACCAGTAGTCAACTGATTCCTAGTGAGTTTATAAATGGGCTTTAAGGACTGTCTTGAAAATACATGTATTGAAAATGTGCATTTTGAGGAAGAAGAGTCCAAGGTTTGATGACATTCTCAAAGAGAGCTCTGCTCAGTGATACAACATGATTCTAAACCTTCATTCTACAAATGGATAAACTGAGGCATCAGTGGTTATTGGACTGAATGTGATCACCTAAGATGTCCTGTGTCAAGACACAAATGCAGGACATCTGGCATCTAGCCTAGGGTTCTTGTCACTTTAGGAAAGTGTGTGTGTGTGTGTGTGTGTGTGTGTGTGTGTGTGTGTGTGTGTGTGTAGAGGTGTAGAGGATGGTAAATTAGTTCTTCCTACAAGTTCAAGTAAGTCTTTGTTTAGAGTAAGCTTTCCAGAAATGTGATTGATTTTTCACATGTGGCTTGGGGAACCTGCCTTGTTCTTCCCTATGCCCAACCCTGATAGGTGGCAGAGTTGGGTTCATTATTATAGTGAATGTATGAACAGATGATGTCATAGCTTTAAATATTTAAATTTAAATCTACAAAATTTAAAGTTTAGTTAAAAAATTAACTATCATTTAAGTTGCCATCTGTAGATAAGTTGAAACCTGTGCCAGTCTAATTAGCAATCAGGAATATGGTAATTGCTTTTGGCGTACGAATGTAGAAAACTTCTGGAGTAAAATAATGCCAAGTTGTGCATTTGAGTATTTTTCTTCCAGATTGACAGTGGTAATTTTCTAATAATATATTACTTGGCATTCTGCTTGAGGCTCTAAGAAAAGTTTTTGTTTTTATTTTTTAATAAACAAATATCATCTGTCATTTACCTATCTCTTTAGGTCTAGAGCTGAGTTTCTTAATCTGGGCACTATTAACATTTGAAACACTGTGGGGTACTGTCTTATGCATATAGGATGTTTAGCAGTATCTCCAGTAGCCAATACCCACTAGATGCTAGCACCCTCCCTTCCTGTGATCATGACACAAAAGTGGCCTTAGACTTGCTCCAGGATGAGAATGCAGGTATAAAACACATATTCTATAAAGTGTGATTTTTTTGAGCATTATAGAATACACAAAAGCTTCTGGGAAAATGGCTTTCTAAAGTTAACAGAAAAAATGTTAAATCTCATGCTTAGTTCATCTACAGACCCACTTCAGATACTATTTTTTTTTATTCCAGTGTAGTTAACAGGTAGTATTATATTGGTTTCAGGTCTACAATATAGTTATTCAACATTTCCGTATAGTACTTAGTGCCCACCAATAGAATTGTACTCTTAAGTTCATTTACCTATTTCACCCATTCCCCTCCCCCCACCCACCTCCCCTCTAGTAACCCTACGTTCTCTATATTCATGAGTCTGTCTTGTGGGTTGTCTGTTTTTCCTGATATCAAATATGCTTTTTTTCTTATGTTTATTTTTGAAAGAGAGACAGGGAGGGAGACCCCATGTGAGGCTCAAACCCATGAACTGTGAGATCATGACCTGAGCTGAAGTCAGATGCCTAACTGACTGAGCCACCCAGGCAGCCCTCAAATCGTTTTTTAAAAAAGAACATTTTATTCTTCGATATACATCATGTTTCCTATTTGAAGACCTGATAATTACAGTTTATTAACTTGTTTTATTATAAGGAATCAGCTCTCACATAGTTTATATTTTTCCCACTATGAATTTTCACAACTAAAATTCCTTTCACATAGTAAAAATAATTTTTTGTATGTGTTTTCTTAAGATTAGTAGAATTGGGGTGCCTGGGTGGCTCAGTCAGTTGAGCGTCCAACTTTGGCTCAGGTCATGACCTCACAGTTCATGGGTTCGAGCCCTACATTGGGCTCTGTGCTGATAGCTCAGAGCCTGGAGCCTGTTTCGGACTCTGTGTCTCCTTCTCTCTCTGACCCTCACCTGCTCAGGCTCGCTTGCTCGCTCTCTCTCTCTTTCTCTCTCAGAAATAAATTTAAAAAAAAATTAGAATAATCATGACTGTGAATGATTGCACAATTGCACAAGGCAAGGCTTCACTGAAGTGAAGCAGCTGTTTCTATTTGGGTTGATAGTTGCTGCCCCAGCTATTAGAAATGGCCACCCCCATGGGAACATACAAATATTTACCTGGGCGAGACCCCTAGATAAGAATCTGGCCATTGTAGATTCTTTCCTGTATGCCAGGTTGCCTGGAAATGAGGTAGGGAGACCCCCGGGAGTAAATAAGTATTTTGTTACACTGACAGGCAATCTTGGGAAACAGCCGCCACTTCTACAATCCATCCACATTCAAACATTTATTTCTATTGAGCCTTTGGACACTGGACTTTCGAGTGCGTTTTCAGAAACATGTTTTATAAGAACATAGAGGACTGCTTTTATTTCCTTGATATTCATGATACAAATTACTCAGCAGATACAGAGAGCGTCTTTTTTATCTTTTCCCCAAGATCCTCTTTTCTGCCAGCCAAGTTGTGGAGATTTTCCAGATTCTCTTCCGGACTTAGGCTCAGTATTAAGGTCCCTGTTCTGATAGTGACTTCTTAAGTAGCAAGTCACAGC
>NW_027551569.1:0-100145 GCF_008692635.1 Crocuta crocuta | reverse complement strand
ACGTGTGGCCGTGTGGGGGGGTGGGCGGGGAGGGGAGACAACAACCTCAAAACCCTCTTTGAAAAGCAGTTTCATCTTTCTTTGTGTCACCTTGTTTGAGGAGCAATGAAATCCAATTATCCTTTACAATGATTTGTGAAGTAGCAAATGGAGTTGACATCTGTTCAGCAAATTCCAGAGACAACCCATTTTTATTCTTTCCCCCATGGAACTGCAGTCATCACAGATTTTGTCCTTTGACCTTCTTTCATCCCTCACCAGAGCCTTGTGATTGCCTAAGCAAGGTTGGTTTTAAAAACTAAAGGGAGGGGAACAGGGGAAAAGAACAGAAATAATTCTTAATCATGTAGTGGGAGGAGCGGTGTGTGGCCCTAAGCATTTCATGGGGAGATCAGGATAATTAAGCAACCAGAGGCTCTGTGGCAATTTATTCACTTATTAATTTAACTATGTATATGTCTTGAACCTCTAATGTGGCAGGTGTTTTCTGAAAATGGTGGACAGGGATGTGACTAATACACACACTTTCTCTGCTTTCATGGAGCAGCTAGACACTAAAGAACGAAACATACATGTGAGGTAATTACTGACAGTGAGGACAGCCACCGAGCATGTAAGAGAGGCCACCATGATCAAGAGAGGAACATGTTGATGTTCCTTTGGGGGCATCGGGAGACAACATTGAAACTGGTTCTGGATAGAAAGGAGACAGTCCTGTAAATTCTGGGGCAGGGGCAGAGGGCTGAAATATGTAACTCCAAAATATACCACATTGGCATTAGGACAATTTTGAGCTAAAGGTCTGTTTGGGACGCCCAGATTCAGGTGCTCTTGAACCCCTGCATGCCAGCTACATAAATACAATGGGATAAAGACAGTCTGTGTGTATCCAAGTAGCATGTGGTTACAGGAAGAAGTGGAGGGGAGCACTGGGGAAGACAATTTTAGAACAGTAACTCTGAAAGAAGGGGTTTGCCCTCTCCACTCGTGGAGGAGAGCAAGGGTCTGAAGGAAGAGGGACCAAAGAAACTGAAACTTATCTGAAATAAGTCTCTCCTAGGCAGCATATTGATAAATCTTTTTTTTTTTTTTTTTGAGAGAGAGAGAGAGAGAGAAGAGAGAAAGCATACCTACGCAGAGGATGGCTAGGCTCCATGCTGGACATGGAGCAAAATGCAGGGCTCAGTCTCACAACCGTGAGATCATAACTTCAGTCGAAATCCAGATTTGGACACTTGGGTCCCCTATGTCTTTTGATTGAAGTGTGTAGTCTATTTACATTCAAAGTAATTATAGATTTTTATTGCTTTTTTGTTACTTGTCTTATGACTACTTTTATAGTTTTTCCTCTGATCCTTTCTTCTTGCTTTTTTGGTTTGCTGGCTTTATTAATAAATGTGGATTTCTTTTCTTTATACTTTGCATATCTATTACTGGCTTTTGATTTGTAGTTACTATTAGAGTTGTACATAACATCTCTGCATGTAGCAGTCTATGTCAAGTTGATGGTTGCTTCTTAAGTTCGAACCCATTCTTAACTCCTCTCCCCACATGTTTTTGGTGTATGGTGTCATATTTTCCATTGTGTGTGTGTGTGTGTGTGAATCCCTTGACTAATTTTTACAGATATACTTACTTTTATTGTGTTTCCTGTATTCATATTGTTAATTTTGGTCTCTCCAACCAAAGAGTCCCCTTTAATATTTCTTGTAGGATTGGTTTAGTGGTCATGAACTCCTTTAGTTTTTGTCTGAGAAATACTTTATCTCTTCTATTCTGAATGATAGTCTTGCTAGATAGAGTATTCTTGGCTGCACCTTTTTTTCTTCCTTTTGGCACTTTGAATACCTCATGCCACTTCCTCTGGCCTGCAAAGTTTCTGCTGAAAAGTCAGCTGATAGCCTTATGGGGTTTCCCTTGTATGTAATAGTCTTCTTTCTTCTTGCTGCTTTTAAAATTCTGTCTCTACCACTACTATACTTCTTTTTTTCATTACTGTGTGTCTTGTTGTGGACCTCCTTGGGTTGATTTTGTTGGAGAATCTGTGTGTATCTGCTGCATCTGCCTGCATCTGGACATGTTTCCTTCCCCAGATTAAGGAATTTTTCAGCTAGTATTTTTTTCAAATAAATTCTGTTCCTATTTCTTTCTCTCCTTCTTTTGGGATCTCTATAATGTGAATGTCATTATGCCTGATAGTGTCACAGAATTCTCTGTGTTTATTTTCATTTTGCATAGTTTTTTTTTCTCTCACCTGCTCAGCCTAATAAATTTCCATTACTCTGTCCTACAGGTTGAAAATTTGTTCCTCTGCTTCCTCTAACCTGCAATTTATTCCATCTAGTATATTTTTAATTTCATTTATCGTGTTTCCATCTTTGGTTCTTTCTTATCTCTCTAAGGGTCTAACTGATGTTCTTCACTCTTTTCTCAAGTCCAGTAAGTATCTTTATGGTTATTATTTTAAATTCTCCATCAAACATATTACTTACATCCATTGCACTTGGTTCTCTTGCTGTGATTTTGTCCTGTTCTTTCATTTGGTATATATGCCTCTGTCTCCTCATTTTGTCTAACTCTGTGTCTTTGCATTAGAAAAGTTAGCTACATGTCCTGCTCTTTGAAGTAATGCCCTTAAGAAGGAACTTAATGGAGGACCATGGTGGAGAAGAAGGGGGGAAATGGTGGGGGAAAGGGAGAGCAGAAAACCATGAGAGACTCTTGAATGCTGAGAACAAACTGAGGACTGATGGGTGTGGAGGGGGGAGGCGGGAGATGGGCATGGAGAAGGGCACTTGTGGGGATGAGCACTGGGTGTTACATGGAAACCAACTTGACAATAAACTATTTGTAAAAAGAAAAAAAAGGGGGGGTCCTATAGTGCCCTCTAGTGCAGTGTCCCTTGTTCTCCAAAATCAGATACTTCGGGCAATATCTTCTATGTGCAGTATGTGTGCCCTGCTATTTTGTCATGGCTGCTTTTTTCCCCTTCAACTCAGTGATCTGCAGAGCTCTCTGACTGTTGTGAGGAGTGTTTTCCTCCAGCCGGGAAGAGGGGCAGGGAACACAGTTTTAACAAGGTATGTGCTGGTCTGCCTGCAAAATGAGGCCTGTTGCCAAAGGGGCTGAGGCTGCCTCATCAGGAGTGAAGTTTTAATAAAGTGTGCTTTGGGCTTCCACAGGGCCTGCCACCCCTAGGAACAAGACCCCACAAAATGCACAGATCAGGACACAGGGTGTTAGTAAAGTTTGCACAGGTGTTCTGAGGGGGAGGGTACCCACAGCACCTAGACCAAGGCAAGCATGATTGGGAATGGCAGATCTGCTGAAGCATGGGCATTGGAGTGTGGTGTCAACAAGTTAGGTAGTGAGCATGGCTCTGCGCTGATTTCACAGGTGGCTGTGTGTTTATGCTGTGGGACAGGAGAGGGAAATGGTGCCTGCCACTCCTTTGTTCCTGGAAAAATCTCCCCATGGGATAGGCTCCAAAATGAGTAAACTACTCTCTCTTTCCATGTGCTCCCCAGTGTTTTTCAAAGGGCTGCTTCTATGCTGTATCTCTACTGGCTCACTTGTCATCTTGTCTCTTTAAGGTCAAGGATTAAACTTCCTATTACCCTCCTGTCTCTCCCAGAGCAGAGCCTACTGATTTTTTAAATCCTGGGCTTTAAGTCTCTCTGGTTGTAAGGACTTGTGAAATTAGGCCCTTCTTGGTTTCAACCCTACATGTTAGGGGATTTGTCTTCCTCATGTGGGTTACCTGGAGTGATCTGGGAAAAAAGCTCTGGTTTTTCTCCTGCCTGTGTATACCACAGTCCATATCATCACATCCCTGCCCTTCTTACCTTCCTCAGTGTGGTTCTTCTGTACCATTATTTGTGGAATTTGTTCTGCTATAGTCTTCTGGTTGTTTTCTGGGTTATTTGTACTGTTGTGTTACCTACTTGTCTCTGTGGGATGAAATGAGCTTTGGGTCCTCTTACTCTGTCATCTTCCCTGGCTTAAAAAGGAGCAGTTTCTTAGCCAACCAAGTAGGCATCACAGGAATCCTTGGCAATGAAAGCTATGGAATGCTATTTTAATGTTCATTGTTTTAGACTTTTGGATTTTTTGTCAAAACTGTAATGTTAAGGTTTGGATATTGGTCCCTACGCTAAACCATCATCATTTGAATTTCTTTTCAGACTATTTTTGTCCCTTCTGACTGAACATAAACTGGCCATTTGTTTTCTTTTATATGCAGATGAAGTTTTATACAACTTGTCTGTTACAAAGTCCTAACGTGTGTTTCTAGCCAACATGTTCTACCACACCATAAGCCTTCCAAAGCTATGGGGAAAAAAAGGAATGGGAAAATTTAAGAGGGACAGTAATTAGGAAGATATAAAAAGAAAAGCTTGATGTTTTCTTAGTAATACCTGATCTGTTAGCTTTTTGTTTTATATAAGCATACAGCTGCTGCCATTTCTGTGCCTCACACAGATGTTACCAGAGGAGCCACCATCATTGCTACCAATGGAAGATGAAGCTATGGAATGATGCCTTCTGCTTAAGGAAGGCCTGGGTACCAGTACCTCAGAGGCTGCTCCCTCCATTGGGAGCCACAGCCATCCTTTCCATCCTGCAGATTAACCTTCATCAAACTTTAATAGTACTTGTTAGGGGTTTCTGACTCACCAATCTTATCTCATGAAAAATAGCCCCTGCTGCTCTTCCTTTAACTGCTATTACCCTCCATCTCCTGCCTGATGTACTTTCCTCCTCTGAAACACCATTATAAAGAGAAACTATTGGATTTCAAATATTCTGGCCATTTGTCATGTCATGGTAACACCGTGCATCCTGACCTTTGATTCAGAAAACATGGCCATTCCATCTCTGGAATCCAGCTGGTATAGATGAAGGGGAAATCTGTTCCTATTGTGTTACAGAAAGGTTGAGTCTTTCAATGCAGATAAGGGGAAATAAGGATACATGAAAACTATTCCTGACCTCTTCTGTTGGAACCTGGGTTGTTCTTTCCCCACAGGAATTATTAATAAAATTGTTTAATTAAATAAGGGTGTAGGGTTTACTTGTTTTAGTTAAATAGGTGTTCCTGGCAAACTACTTTTTCCTGTGCCATTATTTCTAGGGATAAGTGTGCTTCAGATTTCAACTCTTCAGATTTCAACTATTAACTGAGAGATAGCCCAGTCATTACCTGTAGTAAGTCATTACCTTATAAGAATCCATCAATCCTCCCCACGCGTCCATCTTATATTGATAATATATATACTAATGTCACATCTATTCTAAATGCATATAGGATGGAAGTCCAAAGAATATATTCTTCAGTTAAATATTACCAAAAGCTAATTTTAAAATTATGTCACAGATATATAGGTGAATAAAGATTTCAGCTCCATCTTCAGCTCATTTTGAGAAAGAAGAACACACATTAATAGACAATAATGAAAGGAATGTACCTCATCCAAGTAGCATTTGCTATGAGAACATACTGGAAAGGGGGGTTGGTTTTGCACTGTGGGTTTGAGGAAAAGCTCCACAGAAGAGGAGTGGTTTAAGCCAGGGAGCAAAATGTAAATGTTCACTAGAAGGAAGAGGGGACAGGATATCTTGAGCATAAGCAAATTCAACAGATGGGTCTTCTGTTTGAAATGCTGAGTGTGATTCAGTTTCTACTGTTCACCTTCTATATTTTAACTCTTGACTGCAGTACAAAACTGCTATGCTTTTCTCATTAATCCTCTTATTTCCTCCAGTTTCTCTACATGTTTCCCATAGGCAAAGAGATTATCAGACTGTGTCATGAATGCTTGATATCTGTGACTTACTTTCTGGAGACAAAAGGAACATAGAAGGCTTTGGGATTGATTCAACTCTTCTCCCTGTGCCCTTCCAAAGCATCCCAGGAATATACTCGGATAGGAGCAGGAAAGACTGTCCTCACTGAGTCTCTTTCAACTCTTTGTTCATTCCATCCATTCGCAATTGTTCTCCGGTAACAGCATGCACCATACTTCATCCCCATGATTTTGCTTAGCCTGCCTTTTGCCTTGGGCATTTTCCATAACCACTTAGCCTTGCTAATTTCTGCTTATCATTCAGAATGCAAGTTTGCTGTTCTTTCATTTGGGTAGCCTTCCCTGAACTTCCAAACCTACCAGACCATTGTGTGTGAGGTATTTTTGTGCACCCATTAGCCTTATATTTCTTTTATCAAATAACTTTGTCTAGTAATTGCTTTTTAAATCATCTCTACTTATCACCAGGCTGCAAATTCCTTGAAAGTAAAGATGGTTTGTCTTGTTTATTATGTTCCCCATGCCTACTACCTAAATGCCCATATAAAATAGCTGCTTACTAAATATTAGTTGTATAAGTTAATGGACATTGTAATAAATACTACTACTAATAATATCTTTGAATTATTCACCATTTATTTCCAGATACTTTAAATATATTATTTTAATTTTATTTTCAACATAATCATTTGTGAGGGAGATTATTGTCTTTATTTTTAGATAAACTGAGACTTGGAAAGAGAACTTGCCATAGATTTCACTATTTAAAATGGGGCCACTTTGGAGCTTCTCTAAAGCTTTTATTTTCCCTCAATATGTTTCTCCTTATACATTTATTTAGCCCATCATTGCATTGCTATACTCTCTGTAAGAGCCTTTTGTAAAATTCTTTTTTTTTTTTTTTAGAAGTAGGGAAGTGCATTTGCAGACAGTCCATAAGCAGATATTTCAAGTGGTTCAAATTTGAAAGGTAGACTTCAGAAGCTTTGAGAAACATTTAACCTTGACATTCTCCCATGCTAATTGACAAGCCTGGTGTTGGTTACTTGCTGAGATAAGAGGGATTTTCAGTGTATAATATGCAGGTCATTTGTTTTAAGTTGGGTCCGTTATAATTTATTGGAGTCCTGACAGTTCTAGGCGATATAAAGAAGAAAGATTGGCTTTATTAGGTGATTTCCTCATCTTCAGTAGTGCTACTTTAATAGATAATAATGGTTAACAACTTGATGACATTTCCCTGATTTTATTTTAGCATTTGGAAGGTGATGAATTCTAGAACTCACTAATGCTGGAATGAGCTCATCACCCAGAATAGTGAGTCTGGGAGTCACAAAAAGTCCATTTTTCCTAAACTTTAGCCCTGTGGCTTTAGCTCTGTGCCTCTCCAAGTACAACCTGACATTTGGGTCTGATTGGTTGAGAGCTCTTAGAAGCAATTAAGAGTACACTTGGATACCCATCCAAATGTTCCAGCTTAATATATTTCAACAGAAACAGAAAGCCCAGGTAGTTTGCCAAGTTTGGAAAGAAGGCTTTTGATAGCCATTCATATTTAGAGTCAGCCCTATGTGTAAATAGCATAGGGATTTGCTATCTTAGTTAAATTTCAGGGGTGCCTACAAGTATATCATCCTCCCCTCCAAAGCTTCTCTAGTTTATTCCCAAATCCCAAAATTGAAACGTGAGAAAAACTTTTCATGTCATGATAAGATCTGAGATTGCCACAAGCCATATAAATAATGCCTTGGCTTACATTTATAATTTGACATATGTAATTGTAATAGATCTTTCCCCATGGATAAGAACACTGGTCAGCTGAAAGCAGTAATATTAAGGCTAGAACGGCCTATGAATTGATTATTAACTTGCAATAAAGTAGCTGATACTTAGAGAAACATGTGTTAAGATACTATGCTAAGCATAATTATCTTATTTGACATTCATCCACACACATGTGCATATACACACAACCACACACATACCTTTAGAGTTAAATATTAACATTTTATACTTGCTTACCTACTCAGGGATATGGTTCAAAAATGCCTTTAGTCTTTGTCCAGTTACCAATTTTTTCTCTATTAGATGACTTCTATCAGCAGAGCTTCAAGGTATTAATTTTCCTATCTGGGAAATGATGGTTCTTTCGGCCAAATTTTCTTTTCTAATGACTCAAGCATCTCTGCTCTACAGCAACTCCTTAAAAATTTATACTTATTTGCCAATTCTACCCCTTTAAACTTTTGCTAAAGATTGAAGGCCACACTCTACCTAAAAGTTTTTATCAGACACCAACAATTTCTATTGTGCTAAATCCAATGTTCAGCTCGCAGTCACTAGCATTTGTCACAGTATATCACTATCTGTGTAATCTATTCTAAATATAGATCTACCTTGAAATTTCTTTACTTGGTTCCCAGGTCATCATAATCGGATTATGATAATCTCCTACTACATTGTCTATTTCCTCTAAGTCTCTTTTCTAATTCTTCATTACTTTTATCTTACTATGTTGAGGTATACTTTTTTGCACAAAAATTTTTTTAAAATGACAAATGTATATACTATATAATCACCCCAACAGAGATTTTTTTCACATTGAGAATTTCCCATATGCTACTGAAGTAATGGCATTAATGATTTCTATAACTGTTGTTTTGCTTATATTTGACCTTCATATAAATGGAACATAGGGTATATAATCTTTTGTATCTGATTTCTTTTGCCCAACATGTCTTTGAGCTTTATCTATGTTGACACATGTAACAGTAGTTCATTCTTTTGGTTAGAATTCTATCCTTTCTTTGTACGTGGGAATTTGAGTTATTTTCTCCATTTGGCTCAATTGTTTCCTGCATTTGGAGCAACTATGAGCATTCTTGAGAAAGTCTTTGTATGAACATACATCTTTATTTCTATTGAGTAAACATGTTGGGGTGTGTTTTCTGGGTTATTGGGTAGCTGTGTTTAACTTTATAAAAAGTTGAGTTTTCCAGAGAGGATGTGTTGTTTAACATCCCATGAACAAATTTGAGCAGTATTCTTTCTTGTCTTGAAGTCTTCTTCAAGTCTGTTATTAATAGAGCTACACCAGTTTTCTTTTACCTTCTTTTAAACTTCTGTGTTCTTATATGTAATGTTTCTCTCTTGTAGACATTTTTTATCCTTTTATTTTTGTCAAGTCTGGTAATCTTTTAATTGGAGTATTTAGTCTATATTTAATGTAATTGCTAATTCAGTTAGCCTTTTAAGTTTAATATCTTGCTATTTGTTTATGAATATCATCTGTTTGTTGCTTTGTTTCTCCTTGCCTGATATGTTTGAAATCATTGAATATTTCTTAGTATTCCATTTTATCTCCCTCCTACTGTACTAGCTTTATGTCTCAGGCCTTGTGCACTTGTTCTTCTCCATGCCTGAAATGATTTTCCCAAATATTAGAGATATAATTTACATTCCCTCAGTTCTTTGCCTCAATGTTTGTTAAGACCTTGTCTGATGCTTCTCCCAGATGCTTCTAGCCATTTGTATTTTGCACTATTTTATTTTGAAGTGCTTATTACTATTTGACCTATTTTGATGGGTTTCTTTAAATTTTTTTTTTTAAGAGCATGAGGGAACATGAGCACATGCGGGAAGGGGAGGGGGGAGGGGCAGAGAGAAGGAGAAGGGAGAGAGACAAAGAGAGAGAGAGAGAATCCCAAGTAAGTTCTGAGCTATCAGCTTGGAACCCAGCACATGGCCCAATGTGCAAACCACTGGGCTCAATCTCACCAACCATAAAATCATGACCTGAGGCAAAGTCAAGAGTAGGTTGCTTAACCAATTGAGCCACCCAGGTGCCCCTTTCCTAATTGTATCTTCCACTATGATAAAAACTCTGTGAAGGCAGGAATGTTTTGTTTGTTCACTGTGGTAGGAGACCAACATATATTTTAAGATGAGTGAATTAACAAAAGAATCAGCCCTCAATTTACATGTGAGCAAGCTCAGGCTTATGGAAGTTATATAACCTTCCAAAGGTCATAAACTCAGTAAGTGGTAGAGTGAGGTTGAACAGCATAAGGAAATGGAGGTTAGAGGTTAATTAAGGACATTTGTAACAGTGTGAATGCAAAGAAAATTGGACAATGGGTTGTTGATGGGAGATTATAAGCAATTTTGTCTTATAATGAAGGATGGAGGGACGGTACACTTCCTGTAGAGCTTGGATTAAGACACGATTGAGTGTGTTAAGTGGGCAGAATGGCCTTGGCTGTGTTGAAGAAAGGAAGTTATGAGTTTTGTTTTGAATATATTAAGATATAACTTTGGTGAACATGTTGAGTAGTTTCATTTTTTTAGTAAGGTTAGAGAACGTGTGAAGGAGGGACAGACAGATGTTTAGCTATCGATTTTGTGATTGTGTCCATAACTTCAAAACACAGTAGTTATTTGCCCATGTTGTGATCACCTCGATTTTGGGCAACTTGGACTTTTCAAAATGTTCATTCCTGCCTTGTCTGGCAAGGTACCTTTCAAGAACTTGCCTTGGACAATGAAACCTTGCTGAACCCCAGTGCCTCAGGGTGTGACCTGGTTACTGTCACTGTGAATCATCAGAACTTTGGCCATTGTCATTCCTGCTAAGTATGAATCGCAGGTAGTGGGCCACTTCTACAGAGATAGATGTAAAAGGCGGGGAGGGGGTGGAAGCACAGGACTCCTCCTGTATTTTGTAAAATGATATTTATATCCACACTTTGAGTTCTCTAGGATCCTCTGACAATCCCAATATTAATGTATGCAGCCCAGTTTGTTAATATTGTTAGGAATTGGGGTCTCCATTAATGCTGCTTAGTTGTACTCTATCATTATTCTGGGTATGGTATGTTGAGTTCCTGACACTCCCCAATCTCGAGCCAACCACAGATTTTTAAAATTTTTTTCCTCCAATTTTTGTCCTAGAGGCAGAAAGGAGCTGGGAAAGTCCCTCTTCCTCTTTCCCAAATCTCTGTCACTTCCTAGCTACTATTACCCCTTCAAGTACACCAAATGCTCTAGGATCTCCATCCTTCCCTTGCCATCTCTGAAGTTTTCAACCCAAGTTTTCCATTTCAGCCTGTCCACCCAAAGCTCAATTATTCAGGTAAATAGAAAACATTGAGCTGCACCAGAGTATTTAAAATTTTTTTTTAATGTTTATTCATTTTTGAGAAAAGGAGATGGAAAGAGAGAGAGAGAGATTAGGGGCGGGGAAGAGAAAGAAGGAGACAGAATCCACAGCAGACCCCAGGCTCTGAGCTGTCAGCACAGAGCCCAACTCGGGGCTTAAACCCATGGACCATGAGATCGTGACCTGATCTGAAGTCAGATGCTTATCCAACTGAGCCACCCACGTGACCCTGTGCTAAGAGTATTTTAACCTAGCCTTTTAGCATCATCTAGATATTCAGCTATTCTCAAAACCCCTACTTCTTCATGCCTGATTCTGCTCCTGGGATGTCATTTAAAAATTCATTTAGAAAGCATTGACTTAATACACATATCCTGCTAGGCAGTTAAAATAAAAGCCAAAAAACTCTAAAACCTTGCCATCCCTTTTAGTGAGATAGTCTCCTTTTACCAGTTAACATTTAACTATTGCATTATAGTTTACAAGGAATTTTCATATATGTAATATTACTTTTTCCCAAGAAACAGGTAGATGAAGTAGATAAGGCAATGATTATCCAATTATCTTCATTTTAAAGATAATTTAAAGATAAGGAATCTGAATCCCAAGGTAGTAAAAGAACTTTGCCAAATGTTGCTCAGCTAATAAGAGCTGAGACATGAACCAGATTCTTAAAACCTGGGTAGGATGTGCCTTTTCTTATGGGGCTCTGTCTCAGCCTCAGATAGTGCAGAAGGGAAATAACTAAAGGTCTCTGCCAAACTAAAAGTGTCGTGTCCCTGGGTTAAATCTTTTGCAGAGGAGAAACAGCAGCGTCCACAGGAGTTGAATTCAGGGCCTTGGATGACAGCACAACACATTTCAGCTTCCTTTATTATCAGTAGGCTATGCGCCAGCTGCTTGTGTTTGTGGCCTGGATGGGGTTTTTATAGCAATATGTACTCCAGCCCATGTGTGCAACATTTTGTGCAAGTCATTTACTTGTGCTTTGGGAGTTAGCACTGAACACTGTAGGTTATGCACTTTAAACTGCCCACAGCCATTCCAGAGAGAACTTCAGCATGATGGAGACTCTTCAGTTCCTAGTAGTTTCACCCGTATAGACATAATGTCAGTGGATGGGAACCTCATCAGGGGCTGTCTGCCATTGCTACTTCACAGGCAACCATTCATTTTCCAGGCAGGACAGCTGAATCCTCTGACAGTATTCCATTATGATGTTATCTTGAGAGACATAATTTGATTTGATGAATGCAAATGCAGAAGATTGTCAGTTGCTACTTTTTCCCTCTTTTAAAAGGAGTTGAAGTTTTAAAGAGAATTGCATTTAGGTGAACCACGTCAGATTCACAGTTCCTATAGCAGGAAGTGAGTGCATAATCTTGGTATCCTGAATCCCAGGAACTCATCTCTATCCCTCCTTTAAAGGAGTCTTCTCAACCTGATATGCATTGATTGGTAGATCACCACCCACACTAAGTCAATGAATAGATAAAATCGAATGAGTAAAACTGGATATGTGATACTATTTAGAGTAAAAACTAAAGAACCAATGTGATCATCTGCATATTTCACTGTAGCTTTAGTAGTCCATGCTAATGTTATGAGAAAGAGACATTTTTACTATATATCCCCACATCTTGGGTTTAGAAAGTCTTAGCTTGGCCCTAGGATGGGGAGTTGCTAATGAAATAGAAAATACTCACTGTTTTATCTCTGCACTTTTACAGTGTTGGCCAAGAGTGGGTGTTCAATGTATTTGTTGAAACAATTTATTTTTTCAATGACTAAAAAGTAAATCTCTATTAATAATTGTCAAATGATATTATTTGATGATGAGACATGGACTTTGCTTATTTTATTTCATCCCCTTCGTATGCAGATGAGAGAGCTGAGGTGGGGAGATAGGATTTGTCCAGAATCATGCAGCTTTTCAAAGACTGAGGTAGGATTAGAACTCACTGTTGGTCTGTGTCACCCTAAGCCACCGAGGTAGAAACTGACCCCTTTATTAAATAATCAGTAACAAGTTATTAACATGTCATTTCTATAGATTCTTATGGTAGAACATATTAGCTGTGTCTGTCACCTTCTTCTTGGAATTTAAAGTCCTCTAAGATTGTTCAGTTATATCAGCAAGAAACAAGATCTCCATTTCTAAATTTAATACCAATCCTAAACTATTATACAGTTTTTTAAAGGCACATGATATTTGAGAGAACAAAGTTTAGTTCCCATTTTCTCCTCCTACTCAATTCCTAAAATTTTGTGTTATTTTATGTACTTTTGTCTTTGGAGGAGTTCTGTTTTTTTCAATGATAATAAATATCAGCATACTCAAGGAAATCAAATCGGACAGAAATAAATTCTAATGATAAGGTTACTGTTTTCTTCGTGGAAGTGAGAATACAGTGTAGACAGCCATTCTTTGGAGGGTGACTCAGGAGAGGAAAAAGGATGGATATTATGAGTCAGAGTTAAAAGCATTAGTGAAGAAAAATGTCCCATTTCCCCCCTCAGACTAATGGCATAAATGTGTTTGTGATTGTGGAGATGGCCATTTCTCAAGAGGCTAATAGCTGTGACATGTCTCCTAAATGATTCACTATCTTTCCTACTCACCTGCCAAATTATTCCCTCTAAGTGTTTGTTTCAGATACTTCAATTTCTTAAATGTAGAAATGTGGTCATTTCTATCTGGTACAATATTAGGGAAAGTCTATATTATCCACCAGTAAACTATAATCTTGTAATGTTGCAGAAATAGCAACCTTCTTCATATTTTTTAAATAAAATGCTCACCCACCCTCTTTCATGACACCCAGCGGGGTTTGAAAATGTGACAAGTCATGGAATCAGCTGTTAAAGGAAGACCTGCTTCTGGCTGATGCATTGAGTCAATTTGTGTTCTCACTCAAGAACAATATGGCTGTCAATGCCAGTGCATAAATTAGCCCTGAATGTAGGCAGGAACACTTTCTTGCAAGCTTACAGAGTATCACCCAAAAATATCTCTGATAACTCATAAATAAGTCTGCTTTTTTGATCCAATGAGGGCAATAAAATGCAGCAGAAAGAAGGGGGCACTTCAGATGCTCACAGCCCAAATTCGGGTTAAAACCCAGGTTCACCATTTTCTATTTTTATGATCTACCACAAGTCATTTAACTTCTCTGAACTTGAGTTTTTCTCATCTTAAATCTTAAAACTTGAATAAAATGAGTTACCATACGGTACATTTTAGAAAAATGAAAGGGTTAATGTTTCTAGATGTTGGTTGTCATTTTGCGCTAGTTCCTTCTCTGTTCTGGCCACATTGAGAACATTTCTTGCAGAAGCCAGATTCTGGTTTGCTAAGGATTGGTATAAGGGAGACTAAGAATCATTTCAAAAATATGCTCTTATAATGGTTATTTTATGTTTATGTTTATTTTATGCTATGCAATAAGCAAAATTTCTAACATGTATTTATCTCTCAAAAGATCACATCCTATAGAAGCCCATTTTGTAATAATGTGCAAGTCTGAGAGGGTGCAGTCTCTGATTCATTGCCAGTTATTAATTAGGAGATTCATTCCACCTGATACACAGCAGACACTATGCTTGATGCCAGAATACACCGGAGAAGACACCGGGAAAGATTAGAGCCATGATACTCCTGTGGAGAAAAGAGACTAAAGAAGTAAACAAATTGCAATAAAACCCAGGCATGGGGGGAAGAGTGGACTGATTGAGAAGAGGGTAACAAACGTGGTGATGTGGAAGACAAATGTCAAAGCTGGAGTGGAGCCCAGGCACTCCCATCACTGTCCATCTCCCGGGGGGGAATAAATGAAGGGAAGAAGTCGGTAACAACCCTGTGACCCACAAAGATGACTCTTCACAGGGCACCTCCCACTAGGGAGACTATCTAAGCTCTAGCCTTTGATGCAGAGATTTAAGGAAAGAGTTAGGTCAGGGGTGAGAATGGCCCAGAGTTGCCATGAAGGATTGTGAAGGAAGAGAGAAAGAAGAGAGGGCTTCCAGACCTGAATGGTTGGGTTTGGGCTCTAATTGGCTGAGATTCATTGAAAAATGATCTTAATCTCTGGAACACGCAGACTTCTATGCATAGACAAGATGTCTTCTCTATATGAAAGATGTGGGTGTCATAGTGACACAGTTATATAGACCTGATTCGCTGCTCCTTTGGTGCTACTAGATACTCAAATACTCAACTTGGAATCAGTGGGGCCTATTTTCAAAGAGTGAGGAATATGACTCTGCCCATGCAAAGCACTTTTCACAGAGTATATGGGAGTTTGCCAGTTGGTTCCACACATTCTAATCTTGGTACCTGCCCTCTCTTCCTGGGCCTTGTCATTTACCTTTTGTCTAGATCTTCTATTCATTTTCCTTTCATTTTTTTTTTCTCCTCTCTCTCTCCCTCTCCTTTCTCCCTCTGCAGACCCTCTGATCAGCCAGCAGATGCTGCCCTCCTGCATGAAACTGAGCAGCTAAGCTGTTTGTCCTGTGCTTTAAGCTGTCATCCGTTCCCAGCTAAGCCAGCTGTGGAGGATGGTAAACACACAAATGGGCACTTGAGGGTTTAATGAGCAAAGTGCTGCTAAAAGAGTTTTCCCATTCTCAGATATATTTTGACTTAAATGGCCCTCTCTTGCTGGGAAATATTTACGGTGAATCACCTTAGTTTATTAGAGGGTAGCTGGAGGAAAAGGATCCTCAGGAAGAAAGTTAAGAGATGAAATATAAAATGAAACAATGCATGATCAGTCAGAAGAAAAACTCCATGTGCCCAGAGGGTAAAGTAGTTCAAAACTCCGTTTCGGAAGGTTGGGCACTTGGCTGTCCCACAGGTGAGCTGTGTATGACTTTGGGCAAGTTACTTCCTAGTAGGAAACTTCATTCTCTGAGAATGAAAAGAGGTAATGTGCATAAAATTGTTAGAATAGTGACAGATCAATAGTTATTACTGAATAATTTTAGTTTTCTCATGTTGTCCTTACTATTATAATGATGCTTGGTTACTTCAGTAACAGCCAACAAGAAAAACAATGGCTTGAAATCCTGTGATTTTTAGATTATTCATATGGAGATTGTTGACTATGCATTTAATTTTCTAAATCACCAGAAAAGATCTGTAAAAAGGTCTGTTTGCTATGCTATCAATTCTTACCCTAGCTTTTAATCTCCCTTCCATACTTGGTTTGTTTTCAGAACTTTTTAGTGATTTTTAGATTTGTAAAGTACAGGGAAAGCCCCACCTGCATCCCAGCAATAAGCCTTTTGCTAATCTGGAAGAAACTGAGGTCTGGGGTCTTCTCTCACTCTGCCAGTCTCAAGCAGGATGGGAAGTTGATTTTTTTTTCAGTTTCTAAATACATACTAGATTTCAAAAATACTACTCCGTGCCTACTTCCAAGATTAAAAATGGCAATGACTCTAAGCCTTTGCTAGACAAATATACAGTTTTCTAAACTTAAGACTTGGCTAAGTTTCCTTTTCAAAAAAACAAAATTAATGAGTTAGCTTTCTCAGGAATAAAAACAAAATGACAAGCCGGTCAGCTCATTAATAAGGAACTGGCATCTGAAAAGCAACAGAAAAATTACTTTGTAAATAGATGCTTTTGTTTTGTGCCGAGTTCCCTAACATTTGGAGTTGTCTCTTCCCCCCCTAATGTTCTTCTGGCATCTATAAATTTTAGTGCTGTTGTATCAGCTAAAAACAGCGTATGGGACTGATGGGAGGTGTGGTTCATGTGACAGGGGAGCCTTGCAAAGTGAGAAACCAAAGTGTGTGTGTGTGTGTGTGTGTGTGTGTGTGTGTGTATGAGAAAGAAAGTGAGAGAGAGAGAGAAGTTTTGCTTTAGAAAAAAATCAAAGGCTGACTCTTTCGCAAATGGCAATTTTTTTCTGGAGATAGCACATTGAGATGATAGCCATTTACATTTAGTATGAGTTTCAGATCCTTTTATAACAATAGGTTTAGCTGTGAATTAACTCCAGTACAGGAGAAAAGAGGAGTATCTGAAAGACTAAAGGCTTTGAAGGAGAAAAACATAACTTCGTCCAAGGGCAGAGTAATTTTCAATCAAAGGAAAATGCTAGTAACAGGTAGGTAAGGCAAGGTATTCAGAAATGAAATTACATTGTTTGGAAGCCAGATGCCTTATCAGTCTAGATCTCAAAATTAATGTTTGAAAAGGAAGACCATCATTTAAAAAATGTAGTTCCATCCCTACATATAATATTTTAATACGTATTTTTAAAAGTAAATTACAACTTTGATTAAACTTAATGTGGTTTTAAAACTGATTTACATTTAAAATCCAGAAGTGTAAGTGCCAAACTTACATATACACTCATTCTTACACATACACATTTATCTAACATGGAGGGAAAAAAGCACATGGAGGAAAAAGACACAAGAGAGTACACAAAACCATAGCACTTGTTCCACTGAGTAGAATGAAAAGAAATCTCTATCTAGGCACCTTTTTGGCTTTTGCAGCTCCCACCTCCAGTATGTGGGGGGCAGTGACAGGTTGGGTTACTGCACGCATTGAGCCTTCCATGAATAATTATGTCTGTCTTGAGTGCTTGCCAGCATGACGCATCTTCATTTCATTAAGGAAAAAAAGGACAGGGTGGAATTGGCAATGGCAGAATTCATTTATCACATTTTAATGGAGAAGCAGCTTAGGAAGGGTGGGCCTAATGAGATATTTCTAAAGAAATTAGCCAGTTTCTATTAAAGGGCCATCTCCTCTCTGTTCATGGCTGTGATGGATAGCAGGGACACAACCCAGGGAGATTTCCTACAACAATCCCCTCTGCTTTGCCTTGGTTTGCTGAGGCATGTGATCATTTTTGGATGGTCCATCTCCTAAATGCTTGAAGGAATCATTGCAGAGTGATACCAAATTTTAACATGGACAGAAAGACATGGGGTTTGATTTTCAGGATTTAATTTATGGAGAATACCCATGCTTGCCTTAACACTAATATCACTAAAATGTTCCTCTCTCCACCCTACAATAAAACATAAACAGAAAGTTATCCCTCTTTTTAAAGTTGTTTTAATGCCCTTTGCTTAAAGTTAATACAACTAAGATCATTCTGACAGAATCCCTTTCCAAAAATTTCTAAAGATGACAAACTTCAATTTTATTTTGATTCAAACTCAACTTATCAAGGCAGAATGCACATCGCACTGTATCATTAGCTCGTGTCCTAATCTAGCTTTCTGTGTTTTCTCCTTGTGGCCCCAGTGTGATTAGAAATTAGGGGTTCTTTATGTGGGTCACATAAATAGGAGTGAGTAATTGACTGTGTGCCTGATCTACCACCTTTGGTCTTCTATTAGCAAAGGAGTTTTATGCGGAGATCTTTATGCATTAATTTGCACAAAATTAGCAATAAGGAACAGAAACTTAATAAACTCCTTACACAGAGAATTAGAAAATGTAACTTATTGTGGTCTGTGTTATAAGGCAAGAGGCCAGAGCTCTGGTGATTTATTTACCCAACAAATATTTGGGTAACAAATATCTGACCTGAGCATCTGCTCTAGGTCAGATGCTGGCTAGACCATGGAAAGGTATTAGTGGACAGACCAAGATCCTGCACTTAATGTACAGTTTCACAGAGGACATGCACACAATTCAGTAAATAAAAATAGGCTGTGTGACATTGGCTAACTCACCCTACAAACTTCACTGAGTTGTTTATGTAACAGATATGGGGCCACTTTAAAGTTAAAGGTAAAAATTGGACCAAAATATTTTTAGTATTTTCAATATTGAATCAGTTGTAGTCACTAAAGTAGATTTTCTAGTCGATGAACTTGAAAGAAAATTTAGAAAGTATGTGAGTTTAAGTGTCTATATCAAAGCCAAGAGAGCATCATACATTAGTGTGATTAGTTTCAAAGGCAAACAAACAATCAAACAAAACATTTAACATTTAGTGGGGGAAATGATAAATAGGCTCCTGGGGCAAGAAATGGGAGACACAGATAAACTGACAAGAAAAAAACCATGATCTTGGCAGTAATATATTGGATAGAGTTAAGTAAAAAGTGAACAACATAGCTAGGAGACAGAAGATTACAATAAGCAAAGCTGGAAATGTGTTAGGATGAACTAAATGTTTGACTTTCTGCCTTACTGGGTTTCTATCAGTTCTCCAAATTTGTGCATCCTCAATAAGCCCTAGGTAGTTTTCTTGGGCCACTATAGCATCTGCAAGGGCTGTCCATTGTGAGAGTGACTAGTCATGTGTGGATTTAGGAAACTTTTATAAACAGAATTCTTTAGGCACATGAATAGCATTTGTAGCACTCACATAGTTAAAGCCTGCCTCTGGGCAGAAATTATAGATAATTTATACCAGTGCAGAAAGTTCTTTTGAACAGCACTGCTCTGGAAGTCTGGGGAGATGGTTTAGTAAGTCTTTCACTGAGTGGGGGCTTAGTGGGTCTGTTGAAGGGGTCTTATATAAATGCAAGGCATATTGCTCAGATATTACCTCCTCAGAGATCAGACTGTAACAGGCCCTATATAAAATTCCCTTTGCCTACCATATTTCTCTGTATCACTTAAAATGTGTAATTAGTACTTATTAATATTTGGTATCTGTCTCCTCCATGTATTTGCCTGGACTATGACAGAAAAAGGCCATCTCTTCCTCCTTGATACCCTTCCCTACCTCTTAATATTATGAATTTCAAGGATATGTTTTTATTAACAAAAAATGACATAGAAAGGACGGGATATTCTCCTGAAATGAGCGCAACTTAATCATGTGCCACAGAAATCTCTAAGCCACATCAGGGACTGGCAGGAAGTGCAGATCTTCAAGGCTTTTCCTCTCCTGGGGCTCAAACCCTGTTTGTTTTCCTACCATGGTCTTGCTGATGCATTACCTGCCTCAGGAGTGAGGTAGGCCTATCATGGACCTATTTTGGTGTCCTGAATCATGAGGAAGACCAACTAATCACTGAGTAGAAGTTGAATAAGCTCTCTGTAGATTTTGGTCTTTGGAAGTCAAATCTGAGGTGAAGAAATACGTTCCCTGGTCCATTTAGTGACCACTGGTGCCAGAGACGTGATATCCTGCATAATGACTAATTGTTCAGGAATGAATTATATTCCAACCTAGTGCTACACCAAGTAGGAAGGATTTCGTTATATCAGGACTCTTGGAGTTGTAACACATTTCCTTCCCTTCTTCATAGGAAGACTGAGGTCCTGGATGAGGGGGAGGGGAGTCAGTATGGCTTGGTTCTTGAGCATTGCTTTCAAGAAGAAGTAAATGTTTCTGCCTGTTAGTTGTGTCTCTTGTACAGGGGAAAAAAACAACAACATGATGGATGGAAAGGTGTGGTCCTTGTACTGGCTTGTGAATATTTGTTAGAAATGAATTTACAAAAATGTCTGTTGGAATACGTCTTCCCAATGATTCTAAGGAATGCTGATTTGAGGACCCCTGGACTTGAGGACTTATACCCCTACCTACAAGGGGCTTTAGGACCAGACCTCTGTGCTGGAGTCAGGGGCCTCTGCTCCTGCTCCCACAACATGCAGAAGGACTCACTTCATAGTATATCATTGAGAACAGATCATTCCCGATCCTCAAGACTTTCTTAGTTTCAGCCAGAGGGGAAGAGACTCTGATGATGAGGCTTTCCCATATTCGGGCAGATGGTGACCAGGGCTCAAGCTTGTGCCAAAAGCATTGGGTCAGGATTTAGTCCAGCACTTAGTACACTGAGAACTAAAGAATACTACCTTTTCTGTCACCACAATGATCCTCACCATTCTGATAGAACAGCTTCTATTTTAAAGCACATAACCCCAAATTTCTTATAACATTGTCAGTCTTTCTGAAAACTTCCTCTTCAGCTACTTTCAGGGATTTCAAAATGGTATTATTTTCCCCATTAATCTTATACAGTTAAGTAGCTGGTCCTCCAGTAATGGAAGAAGACAAAAACCAAACGAAACAAAATTAAACATTAATTTACTCTCTATTTTTGGAAGAAAAATAAAATATTTGAACTCAAAAGAATCCATTTTTTCCTCCATCTTATTATTTTGGTGAGTTTGAAGATCTGGCTACTAGTTCCCTCATAACTATATTCTGAAAATAAAATTCTAGAGCTTACCTTGGTTCCATACCTTTATCATGAATTTAATTCAATTGAATTTCAAGTCCTGATTCTTACAATTTCTTCCTCTATCTTCATAGTCAGTACCCAGTGGAGAAACGAAACAGCTGGTCAGCATTTTATATGTGATTGCCCTAGGCCTTGGTACTTTGTTTGGTGACCACTGTTTCATCTTTAGCTGTAGGGGAGCTTTTAAGGATGGGGACTGGAGAAAATGATACCAGATCTCAATCAATAAAATTTCCAGGGAAATTTCAATTGTTTCCCTGCTGGTCAAATGATTATAATCTTTTGAGGATAAGAATCAAATGAAGAGGTGATCATGGCCACATTCTCAAAATGTGTTCCACCTGGACACAAGCAACTCCTTTGAGAAAAACAAGTCTGATAGGCTCCATTGAGAGAACCTTTCACATCGGGACCATTTCATTACAGCCAACATAAAACATCTCAAAATACTCTGACTTTCAAAATGTGATAACCTCTTACTATAGTGTAAAGAATAGAAGACAGTAGTTTCTCTTTTGATATGTCTTTAATGTCATTACTATTTATGGGTCTGTTTGAATAGATTGTTTCTGTGAAATCATTGTAAGATATCGGAAAGGGTCATTTCAAAGCTTCTCAAAACAGGATCCTTGTAGCAGGATCTCTTAAATAATCTGAATTCTCTTCTTTGTTACTCTATTAGTGTTCAAAGAAAATTAACGTTCAGAAGATGAACCCAGAGCTTATGAGATGCTTTACTATCATAAAAGATTACATTACCCTCATTGAACTGTAATTGTAAAGGCAGAAAGAAGGGATTAGCAAAATTTTAAGAGATTTACAAAGCAGATGGGAATAAAAATTGTATACTAGGCAGTAGGAACATCAGTGGTAATTAAAATTATTGGATAAAGTATTAGGAAATGGAAAATATATCAGAGATGTCTGGCAGTGGCTACCTTAACAATGTCCTCAAAGTTAGTATCATTGATAACAACCTGATAGTCCGTGCTCTCCAATGGGATATAACTTGGAGTTCACAGCCTCTCCTATAATTTTTTTTTTTTTTTGCCCAAAATGTCTAGCCTAGATCTCACCAAGCTTTAAGACCAACTCTTCATTGCATAAGAAATAAAGGACATAGGAAAACAAGTTAAATCTCACAATCCCACACACGATGGTAAGCTGAAAAATGGCATACCAAGATGTCCAGAAATTAAGATATCTTAATCCTTGGAACCTGTGAATATTACTTTGTATTGAAAAGTGGAAATGTGATTATGGATCTTGAGTTGGGAAAATTATTCTCATTTATCTGAGTGGGCTATTAATGTGTCACAAGTGCCTTATAAGAGGAATGCAGAGGGAGATTGTACTAGAGCAGAACTTGGAGGGGTGTCTCCAGGAGCCAAGGAATGCCAGGAGCCTCTAGAAATGGAAGGTGCAATGAATAGATTATCTAATGGGACTTTCTTCAGGTGCCAGCCCTAATGACATCTTGATTTTGCCCTTTAAGGTCCATTTTGAACTTCCAACCTCCTAAATAATAAAAGCATAAATTTGTTTTCTTTTAAACCACTAAGTCTGTGGTAATCTGTTACACTGGCAATAGGAAACTAATATACACAGAAACAAAACCTAATGACGAAGCAGAGGAAGGTAGTGTTTTTTTGGTTTAAGAGACTAGAGATTCAGCAACTAAGGGCATTGCCTAAATCCTGGCTGGAATCCTAATTTATCCAAAGTGGGTATAAAATACAGTTTTTGAAATACTTGAGAATTTGAGTATGGATATTAGGATATAAAAACCATTGCCATTGTTTTCCTATTTTAAGAGATACACTCTGAAATATTTGGGGACAAAGCATTGTGATTTTTGTATTTTATATTTACATATATACATAAAGAGGGTGAGAGTCTTGTACAGCATATTAGGACATGTTAATAATTATTGAAACTGGGTTATGGTGTGTGAATTCATTACAGAAATCTTTTGTTCTAAGTATGTTTGAAGCCTATTCCTAATAAAGAGGGAAAATTCTATCATAACGCACATAGTAAAGTTTTTTAAAGTTAATCAGTTAAAAATGTTCATTCAGGGGCACCCGAGTAGCTCAGTGGTTTAAGTGTTCAGCTCTTGGTTTCAGCTCAGGTCATGACATCACGGTTTGTGGGACAAGTTTGTGGGATGAGTCCCCCATCAGGGGGGACTTGGGATTCTTGGGATTCTTTCTCTCTCTCTGCCCGTCCCTTTGCTCATTCATGCTCTCACTCTCAAAATAAATAAATAACTTTAAAAAATGCTCATTCACATGTTCAAGAATCCCATTGTATTACTTGAGTATGCTGACTCAAAACCTCTGGATTTCAGTAGTTGAAGCAAATCAAATTTTATTTCTGAATCCTACAATAGTCCAAAGTGATTTTCTGATCTGAAAGATTTGGGAAGCTTACCTTTAAGCCAAGCCTGCAGGGCCCTTGGCACCTTCTACTTTGTAGCCCCACCACTCCCCAGGATCTTTGATAGCTGGTAGCAGGATCGTGCACAAGGTTGTCTATGGTATGCCCTATAAGAATGATCTATCACTTCATCCCATGTTCCATTAGCTATAACTTCGTTCTATGGCCACATCTGATTGCACACAAGTTCAACATTGTCAGCCACTTACATCATCAGGAGAAAAGCCCTCTTATTAATATATAGCAGTCAATGCCAAATTCCTCCTTCTGTGTGACCATGGTTTCTTCTAAGGAAATGTGTTAAGAGAAATCTAAACTGCCCACAGCATTTTATTGTCCATAAATCCAAAGTAAAATCATTGAGAGAAGCCATTAAAACAATCCTACTGGAAATTCTCATTAATGTTTTAGCTCTTATTTATTTCCTGTGAATGAAAAGATTACTGAATTAGGTTAGTATTATTGCATCACCTTATACACACATGTATATGTACACACATATATTGCCTACAAAATGGACATGTGTTTTCAAATGCTACCAAAACTTTTTCCTGAGAGATCATGTAAGTGGGGGAGAGGGAATCCATGGAGACAGAGAGAGAGAGAGAGAGAGAGAGGGAGGGAGGGAGAGAGAGAGAAAGATCATCTTAAGCAGTCTCCAGGCTCAGCACAGAGCCCAACCCCACGACACTGGGATCATAATCTGAACCAAAACCAAGAGTCAGATGCTCAACCACCTGAGCCACCCGAGTGCCCCTCCACCTGACTTCTATTTTGCAGCTCAAGCTCTAATTTCTATTCCTCATTTTTTCAAAGAGTTAGGAACCTGAAGTTGAGCACTGTGGTAGGAGGCCAGTAACAATAGGAACATTTCTGTGTTCATCTAAAAAGTTGGAGGGATCCTGGTTTCTCTTCAGATCGCATAAATCTTTCGCCTTTTAAAATGTTGGAGGGAAGATAGGTTGTAAGAATAAAGAGACAAACATAATAAAATTTTAAGGTGCTCTGACAGATACAAATGCAGAAGAACAGTGAGTTGTCGATTATATAGGGATGGAGTGAAGTCAAGAAACTTTCTAGAGGTAGTGATGCCGGATTAGAGTTTTCAAGAATGAGTATGTTATTTTCTAGGCTAACCAATGAAGTCATTGGGATAAAAATTTTGCCTGACATAAATTATCTACTGGAGAACCATGTTAGTAATCCCTTTTTCTAGGAGATTTTTCTATGTATCACTTCTTATGGTAATGTTCTAAGCACTGTAAGTATCTAATATTCTTATTTTAAAATGAGGAGAACTAAGACACAAAGAGGTTAAGAAAACTACTCAGAGACAAATAGCTATGAAATGTCAGAGACAGATTTTAGACCTAATCTGTCTTTTTTTCCCAGAAACTATGTCCTATGCACCATAGATAGAGGACTCTCCAATCATAACAGGTTTACTATGAGGATAGAAAGAATGAAAAATAGGATCTCATTTGTTTAATAAATAGCAAGAAGTAAAAAACCGTAATTTTACATGAACGGATTTATGTTGTCTTACAGTTTGCCTTGCAAAAATAATCTGTCATCATAAGCTGCTTCCTTGCTTTAGCATTACTGACATTCCAATTGTGCAATAGGGTGAAAAACGGAGCAGCAAATTCGGAAGACATAGGGAAGGGAGTCCAATGTGATAAGAAAAAAAAAATTGGCCCAATATTTCTTGATTTTAATAAAGATAAGGCATGTGGGTAGAAAGCAAAATTCTCTGACTTGTCTGAGCCTTTGAAATATGTCTGAAAATATGATAAACATGTGTGTACACATACCTGCACTTTTCTAGCAGTGCTTCCTGTGATTCTGTATTCAGAAATACAGAATAATTCATTTAATAGCTATCAGTCTGAGAGTGAAAACTTGTACCATTGTCTGAAGATCACTAAGCTCTACTAAGAATTTGCTACAACTGGTTGTTTTAGGACTTATAACACGGCATTTATTATATAAAAGCATATCTTTAATAATGAGGTTTTCTATTTTAATGAGGTTTACAACAATAGCTTCATTTCTGACATTTTTGGAAGTTCCAGACCTGATGTAGAAACTTGTCCTAAAGGGTGGCATGTCCAGATGAGGGTAATGAACCATATGTAACGACTGTCATATTTCAGTTGCTCTCATGGACACTGAAAACCATGAGGGATATTTTGGCCAAAATCCAGTTACTTTGCTCTATGCAACCTCCTTCCCATGGTGTATCTTTTTCTATATCATTTGTTGTGGTCTTTGAAATTTACTCTTTAGATTTATCTTAAAAATAGATGTACTTAAGATGTACTTAAGAAGGATGTGTAGAGGTTTCCAGATTGCAGAAGAGAATTGGGCGCATGTGATGAACACTGGTACTTGTTTTTACACAGGTGCTCACAAGGATTGTTTCCCAGTTTCCAACCAAGAATAGTAAACTAAGGATTCTTAAAATCCCAGATATTCAATCCATGAAAGTGATCAAGTCAATCTCAATTATTGTGATAAAGACATCTTTTAAGAGTCTTAAAATCAAGAATGGAAATTTTAGGGAGTAACTAATAAAGATATACAGCAAACAGTAACTGAGCTCCTTTTAAAAATACTTTAACTTTTATATATTTGTCAATGCACTGCAATACATCAAAGTGTTTAGTTCATCCCATCTGCGTTTTCCCCATCAAGCCATTATTTAAAATGCATGGGAACTTCTCCCGTAAGAGCTTTAAAGCCAAATCTTTCTTCTTTTTGTTCTTAGTGTGTAGTGAAAGAAGATACCATTAAGATATAAGGTAAATAAAAAGACTAACCTTTAGATGTATATGAAGGATCAAAAGTGTGAAACTGAGGGCAGAGAAAATCATTGTCAACTTTTTGTAATGAAAATGTATAAATAATAAAATGAGAAAGTACAGTACCAAGAAAAACTACTACTAGGTATTAAAAAAATAAGTCGATGTGTATACAACACATTTCTATAAAATCCATTTAAAGAACATGTCACGCTATTTTGAACAATTCATTAATAGCTCTTGGTGAAACAAACTATCTTCTCTTTGATAATCTGAATTTTTAAATATAAGACAAGTTCATTTTGCCATCTATATATATATATACTTTTTCTTGAATTATTCCCTTCATCCAGGAAGTGATGCCATGTAATGGCATAGGAAATCTGTCATTTCCTTTCAGGCTACGTTGATCTCAGTTTGAAATAAATTGTTGAGACTGTCTTGTGAGCAAGGAAGTTTATTTTTCTCAATAGCTCATTAGTGCCTCTTTCGTAGACTTATTTTTTAAGGGTCACTCTCTCCCCAAAAGTTTTGAAGTCTTATTGCACTAGCAATACATTATTCTGGGACTCTTGAAGGGAAAATTTCTTCATTTTTTCAACTTAACTGTAGGGAGTTGTGATCCAATAAATGTTATAAAATTATGGAAAGCATGGCAGTGATAACTTACAGTGAATTGTTCCTAAACTTGGGCCCTTGATTTCTAGACCCTTGGTCTGAAAACCAATCCATTAAAATATTGTGTTCAGCTCTTTCCCTGAATAAGCATATGTATGGCGTGTGGTCCATTATTAGAAATAGTGATAGTTCAAAGGCACTCTTGCAGGGACAGCAGGGAAAATGTCTTCCTAAAAATCACTCATTTGAGCTGTTGTGGATTCATCTACTATAAATATATGTTGAAAACAGATAAGCAGAAAATTATGAAAATGTCTTCTTCCCTTTGTTCCTATATGATAAAATGCTTTTATTAATTTGTGGAAAAGCCCCTACCCTATAGCTGGGAAAAAAAGGTCTTCAAGGTTATGACTTATCCAATGTTAAGGCATAGACTAACCTGGGAACTACCTATATATCGACCTACCTAGTAGCAGAATGAGTGAATAAATTTTGTTATATTCTTACAACAGAATACTGTAACGCAATAAAAATGAACACTAAGACTATATCCCACAATATAGATGGATTCTCACAAACACAATGTTGGACAGAAGAAACTAGATCCAAAATATGTTTGACTTAATTTGCCTAAAACACAATAACTAAACCATGCTTTTAGAAGTTAGCCTGGTGGTTGATTTATTCTTGACTTATTCTGTTCATTTATTCTTGAGGAGTGGCTTATAATTTGAAAGGAGAAGAATACAGAGAGGCTCTGTAGTGCTGGTAACGTTCTGTGTCTTAATTTGAATGTGTGTTACTCAGGCATATCCAATGTGTGATGTGTCAGTCTGTATATTCATGTGATGTACCTTTTTCCCCTACATATTATGTTAGATTAAAGGAGGACACAAAAGCTTTGTTACTTTTGTTGAGAGTCAGTGTACATTTCCACTCTTCTTGAATATAGGCTAACTTTAGTGACTTATTAAATGACAGACTACAGAACATGTGACACTCTAAGACTTAAGTTTGGGTCATAAAAAGCCTTGTACCTTTCCCCAGGCCTGTTAGAAAACCACCTGTTGGGATCCTGAGCTGTCTCATATATCTGATTGCCATAAGGCTGCCATGTGGTGAGTGAGCCCAAGCCACGAAGAGAAGCCATGGGGAGGTAGTCTGGTTGACTGTTTTCCAGTCATGACCAGTAAAGCAAAAGACATAAAGTGAAGCTGTTTTAGCTCCTTAAGAGCAGACCATCTGTCATCTGATTATTACCAAGTGACTTAGTTGACGTCACATAAAAAAGAATCACTCAGCTGATTCTTATGTAAAACCAATCCTTCAAACCCATGATATATGATAAAACAGCTGCTGGTTTAAGCCAAGTTTTGCAGTAGGAGGTAGTTTGATACACAGCAGTAGATAACTAAAATGTATACTTTTAATAAAAAATATTTTTATCTCAATTTATGATATTTTAAATATGTAAGTTCTTTGACAGAAGGCTGGAGTTTACAGGATGCTAAAAAGATTTCCAACTGAAAGTACATGCAATTAATTGAAATGATTTTTGGGCCATTGCTTAGGTCTAAAGATTAGTCCCCCCCAACCCCCACAATATTACATTGTTGCCAATTGCAGAAATATAAATTATCTGAACAATATTTTTGACAATAATAACAACAAAGGACTAAATCCAATAGAAGTCTGACCACATATGGCAAATATTACTGATAATTAAATTCTAACAATTGAGCTTTTCTACTGTAATTTCAAAGCCATAGGCTTTGGATGATTTAGCATCACTTGATATGATTTTCCTGTTTGACATTGATTTTTTATGTTACGTTAAAAAGGGCAGGCATCACCCTATTTGGTTAAAATGGTTCTGTCAGTTTGAAAACGTTGATATACCCAGTCCTCTTTGTTTCTTAAATTTTTATTTTTTAAAAAATAGTGAAAGTTAGAATTATTTTATAGTGATAGCTTTTGTACTTCTCCCCTTCATAACTAAAACAACTGTTTTTGTATTATCAATTAGGTAAATAATGATCTCAACAAATTGTATATTAAAAGTACCTCGCTAAGAACAGAAAATCTCAAATTTAACATGTTATTGAAAGGAATAAACACATAGGGAGACTTATTATGAACTTTCTATGCAAGTAATAATAATAGACTTTGAAGAGTTTACGAACTCTTTTATGGACTTGGAGGTAGAATGGAAAGTGACCTTCAAGGAAGAAATGAACTGCTGGCTATTACCCTGCTATTTGGTCTATATATTCTATACTTTTGGATGAGTTGGATTAGGACACTTGCTTCAACACTGCAACAGAATGAAACTCCAGATGCTCACAGATGGTAAGCCTACAAACTTAATTAAAACTCATGCTTTATTATCCTAAAACAGGAAAATTGAGAAAGCCTTGCCCAAAGAAAATGTTTGTTTTCCCCATCTCATCTCCAACCATCCAGAAAACTTTAGGGGTCACGGAAGTAGGAAAAAAATAGCCTTTTGCCAGAGCAAGGGAGTAAATTAGAGTTACAGACCATTAACCTAAATACTGCTCAAATTCACATGTAACAAACGATTATGAATTGTGACTAGCGCTGTATTACTGATCATGGTATGATGAGAATATTATGAAAAAAGGCATAAGCATCCATCACCAACTATGTATTGAGCATTTATATTCTAGGCATGATATGTATGTGATTCTAAATTTTTTCTTGTAATTGCTGAGGGCACAATTTTACTTCCTCTTCAGATACTGACATGAGATTAATTGACCATCCTATATATATTTATATAAATTATAGACATTTAGAGAGGTTTTTTTTCCCTTAATATTGCAAACCTTTACTATGGTTTTACATCAGCTCATATACAGGTAAATATTAGTGCAATGTAAAGCTTGTGGTCTCTCGTAAACGCAGTTACTTGTTTTTCTAGATGCTTAGCATTGACTTGATTGTATAGTAGAATGGAACTGTAGAAAGAATGATCTCTCATAAGTCCACTCTTTGAAGGGTTTTATAGCCTGCTAGATCTTTCTTTAAGTAATTGTTAGCACGGGAGAGGAGTGTCACTTTAAAATAATATTACCTTTATTGAAAATAAAACACTACCCTCCCTTTAGCTCCATTAACTTTCCTCATAGAAATATGAAAATATCTAAATAGTTTTATTCTGGTTGACAAGTTACATTTCATGTGCTATCTATGAAAAAAGCACTTTTCTAAAAAAATAACATCCGTACTTATATGCATCTAGTTATTAGCAAGATTCATATTGCCTTAATCCAATTATTCAACACTTTAAAAAATAAAATATTTATCTGAACATCCAGAAGCTAAGTTGTCTATTAAATTGTTTCTGTATATTTAAATGTGTAGATTTTTCAAAGATTAACTTGAAGATAATCACGTATGTGAATCATCTATTTTAGTCATTCCTCCTAGTCTTAGAAACCTTTTTCTGCTTTTTTAATAGTCTGTTACTATTTTTCTATGTAGAATATTGTAGTTTCTAAGTAGAACATTCAATGATGATGATTTTTCTCTTCACTTTCCCAATATTTCTATTCAACTTGTTTTCTTATTACAATGACTAGCACTTCCAAAAAGTAGTAAATAGTGGTTCTTCTAAATACATCTTGTCTTTCCCATATTGCATTGGGAATGAATACACTGTTTCACAATTAATTCTCATTGGTTGGGATGCCTGGATGGCCCAGTCGGTTAATTGTCCGAATTTGGCTAGGTCATGATCTCATGGTTGGTGGGTTCAAGCCCCATGTTGGGCTCTGTACTGACAACTCAGAGCCTAGAGCCTACTTTGGGTTCTGTGTCTCTCTCTTTCTCTGCTCCTCCTCTGTTTATGTTCTGTCTCTGTTTCTCTCTCTCTTTCTCTCTCTCTCTCTCTCAAAAATAAATAAGTATTTTAAAAAGTTAGAAACATGCTCATTGGTAGACATATACTCAAAAAAGTGCTTGATAATCATTAATAGACCTGTATGGGACTGTGTATGGTAGATTTATTCATAAGAGTTTTAAACTGGAAATAATCAAAATGTCTCTCAAGGACAGAATGGATTGAAGATTTGTGGAATATTCATATAATAAACTAAACATCAGTAAAAATGATAGCAAACTGCTGATAGATGCAATTGCATGGATAAATCTCCAAAAAGTTCTATTAAGAAAGACCTGGGACATCTGGGTGGCTCAGTTGGTTAAGCATCCTACTCTGGATCTCAGCTCAGGTCTTGATCTCAGGGTCATGAGTTCAAGCCTTGCACTGGTCTCAATGCTGGGCCTGAAGCCTACTGAGAGAGAGAGAGAGAGAGATACCTAAAAGAGATATTTTAGGATTGCATTTGCATGAAATTCAAGAAAAGTAACATTAATTGATTAAAAACATTGTTAGAATGGTGGTTTTCCATTGTAGAGTAGAAGATATTAAAAACCAGAAGGGGTTTCGTGAGACCTTCTGTGATACAGGAAATACTCAATATTTTAATATTTTGATCTGGAAATAATTACACAGGTACATAATTACAGAAAATTGTATTTAGCTGTATAATTACAATTAATACATTTTATTGTATCTATTTTACCTCAAGAAAATGAGTAAAACCAATGACAACAGGAAACATATGATGCAGAAGGACTTTTAGCTAAAAGGTAGTAGCTAGTGGCAGATAAATGAGCCTACTGGAAAATCTAGGCCATATAAAATGAGAAAAAAAATATTTTAGGGCTGCCAAGTCATTTGGAACCTGAGTCAAGACCTGTGCATTCTATGAGCCTGTTTTCTCTTACTGGCAGTTGCAAATTCATGGAACATATAAGGTTGAGAAATCCAGGCAAAGAGCCATGGCTAAGAGGTAGAAAAGTCAGCAGAACTTTGATAGGTGACATACGTCAGAGGAAATTGAAACAAAAATGAACTGTAGCCAAGGCAGCTTGAACCTAAAAGGCTAAGATCATTGTGGGTCAATGCAAAAAAACCCAGTGTTCTCTTTATGATATTTACAGATTAGTTGTGTCAAGGAAGAGAACTAAAGAACTAATCATAAAACCGTTAAAAATGCAGCAATATTATCTGAAATCTTAGAGAGCTGGAGAAAAAATGGAGTACACAGACAGCCAAATAAGGGAAGGCCTAGTTATCAGGTTATCACCAGAGACTTATGGGTAGGATCTTGGGAGAGCAACTTCCAAGTAGTACAACTTGTTGGCAAAACCTGGCCTCTAAATCAGTTTAATTGCTGGTTTAGGTAGGTTCTTCTAAGCTACCTGTCAGAAGACAGAATGAACCTTTTCTGAACCTTTAAAAAACAAAATCAAAAACAACAACAAAAATCACCTTCTAGAACTTCCACAATTTTTCATACATGTTGGCTGACATTAAGAAATGTCACCAACTATACCAAGAAATAAACAAAAATTTAAAAATTATTAAATTATTGAAGTTATTTGCCATAGATATTAAAACAACTATGATTACTAAATTGAGGAAAATAAATTACAAGGTGTGTTATACCAGAGCCTTAGAAAATAGAAAATAGAATAAAATTCTAGAATTAAAAATGGGGTAACTTATCAAAAATGGTTCATTAGTTGTGGTAAATATACCATACTAAGGTAACCTATCAATAATAGAGGAAACTGGGTGTGAGGTATATGAGAATTTTCTGTACTATTTAAAAAAAAAAATAGTGTTTGTTTTTGAAAGAGAGAGAGAGTGCAAATGGGAGGGTCACACACACACACACACACACACACACACACACACACACACACACACAGAATTGGAAGCAGGCTCTAGGCTCTGTCAGCACAGAGCCCAAAGTGGGTCTCGAACTCACGACCCACGAGATCATGACCTTAGCTGAAGTTGGATGCTCAACCAACTAAGCCACCCAGGCACCCTCTCCTGTACTATTTTTACAACTTTTCTATAAATATAAAACTATTCTAAAGTTAAGTTTATTTTTAAAATGGAAAAATTGACATTATGAGCTTAAGAAGTGGGTTAAGAATAGATTTTATAGAGAAAAGTGATTTATCAAAGAATGCCAGCAAAAATTGTTTGGATTGAAAAATGACCAAATGGTGGAAAAATTTAGAGAAGAACATAAGACAAATATAGGAAAATGTGAACAATTCTAACTTTGTAATTAGCATTCTAGAGATAGTGGAGAAAAGGGTGTAAGTAATACCTGAAGAGATCATGGATAAGAAGCTTTCAAAATTGAAGACATCAAGCCAAAGATTCAAAAAGCTCTATAAAACAATCAGGATAAATATATGGAAAATCACACCTGGGTACATTGATGTATCACTCTTGAAAATAAAACACAAAGAAAATCTTAAAAGCATTCAAGAAATCAATAAAACTGATAGCAACTTCTCAACAGAAATGAAGGATAGGAGACAATAAAATAACACCTTTAAAATGCTTTTAAAAAATCCTAGAGCACCCAAATAGACAAAATTATGAATGAAAAAGGACTTATTACAACCAACCCCTCAGAAATACAAGCAATTATCAGGGAATACTATGAAAAATTATATGCCAACAAATTGGACAACTTAGAAGAAATGGACAAATTCCTAAACACACACTCACTACCAAAATTCACACGGGAAGAAATAGAAAACCTGAACAGACCCATAACGAGTGAAGAAATCGAATCAGTAATCAAAAATCTCCCAACAAATAAGAGCCCTGGACCTGATGGCTTCCCTGGGGAATTCTACCAGACATTTAAAACAGAATTAATCCCAATTCTTCTCAAGCTATTCCAAAAAATAGAAATCGAAGGAAAACTCCCGGATTCATTTTATGAAGCCAGCATCACTCTGATTCCCAAGCCAGACAGAGATCCAGCAAATAAAGAGAACTGCAGGCCAATATCCTTGATAAATATGGATATAAAAATTCTCAACAAGATCCTTGCNTAAAACTCTACTCTGTGAAAGGATCCTGCAAAAATGAAAGTAGAAGAAGGACATTTCCAAGCAAGCAAAAACCATGAGAAATCCTCGTCATCAAAATTTCCCCAAAACATTTAAATGGTGTCTTTAGGCAGAAGGAAAACCATAGTAGATGGAAAAAAGGAAATAGCACTAGAAAAAGTGAATATGTAGGGGCACCTGAGTGGTTCAGTTGGTTAAGTGTCTGACTCTTCATTTTGGCTCAAGTCATGATCTCACAGTTCATGGATCGGAGCCCTGCAAAGGGCTCTGCACTGACAGTGCAGGGTCTGCTTGGGATTCTCTCTCTCTCCCTCTCTCCCCCTCTCTCCCTCTCTCTTTGCCCCTCCTCTCCCTCAAAAATAAATAAACAGTAAACAATTTTTAAGTTAACATGTAAATATGGATATAAAATATGAATATTGATGGTATAAAGTCAAGTGTATACAGTGTTTAAATACACATACTATGTCATATATATATATATAGATAGATAGATCACACACACACACACACATATATAATCATGACAGCAATAATATAAAAGCTGAAACTGGGACTGAGAGTAGATGGAGTTAAAAATCCATGCCTTCTCCATAAATGGTAAAGGAACTAATTTGAATATAATACAATAAAATGAAAAATAAAAGGGATAGAATGGCCTTGTAGATTGCCTCCTATTACCCACAGGTGTGGGATCAAGCAGTATGGGGATGAACTAGGGCAAATCCTTTGTGCATCTTAAAGGTATCAAGAAAACCTCAAGGGACACACTTAAGACAACAGGTACAGTATGATGCAGTGGTGCTATATCATTGATGCATGGGTTACTGAGGAGAGTAGGTAGGATTGGCACTGAATCCAAAGTAAGAGATCAAGATAAACTTCCTGGATGAGCAAGTCTGAAGAATAATGGATAGGAGTTACCTAGAGGAAAATATGGGGGAATATAGGAAGAATTTAGGCAAGGAAAACATGTAAAAAGTCTAGAAATCATGGTACATTCAGGGCAGTTAATATTATTCAGGATGGCTAAAGCACCATTGGAAAGAAGAGGTTTTCATCCATTTTAAATATTTGAAGTGTGTAATTTAAAGTGCTACACATGTGTATTTAAGTTCTGATCATTGAGTTAGTGGCAGGAGGGTAGTTAACATTTGAAGTAGCCTAATCAGGCACACTTTTGAAAATTTTTAATCAGAAGCCACACTCCAAAGGCAGTTATTACATGTGTTTCAATTAGCTTTATTTTCTGATCAGTACTGAAAGGCTTGGTAATTAGCATAACTCATGACAGAAATAATTTTTCATTCGTGAGGTTAGTGATGCTCATGGTATTCTACAGCTATTACCTGCTTTGCTTGAGTTTAGTGTAAGACTCTGTCAAAACAACAGCCTGGGAGAAGCTCAGAGAGAAGAAGAGCCTCTCCATTAGGTCTGTTTAGGGACGATTCTCTGCAGAGTCTACTAGAAGGTTATCTGAAGCTTGCTACTTGTTACATCTCTCTCAATTAAATTTATCATACAAGCTCTTTAGAAAACAGAATTTAAGCATTCAGAATGGCTGAATGACTATCTTTGTGCCTGTTCATTAATAAATGTTGATGTGATGCAATTTGTTCTGAGACTTGCTTTCATTACACTCTGGAGTCTGACTGTGAGATTACTGAGGAAGAGATCTAGATAGAGTTTGCTTACCTCTATTGGAACTTATCAATACCTGCCTTCTTTCCCCATAGTAACTATGAATGATCTAATTAGGTTGGTAGGCTTGCCACAGAGAAGCCTGCTGTATAAAACTTAGAGCACCTTAGGAATGCCTGGGTGGCTCAGTAAGTTCAGCATCCAACTCTTGATTTTGGCTCAGGTTATGATCTCATGTTCTTGAGTGTGAGCCCTGCCTTAGCCTCTTTGTTGATGGTGTGGAGCCTGTTTGAGTTTCTCTCTCTCTCTCTCTCCGCCTCTCCCACAGAAGTGCTCCCNAAAAAAAAAAGCATCTTGAAAGTCCTGATAATGGTTTAAAAATCATTCAGGGTAGAAAAATACAAAGGGAGTACTCAAGAATTTTATTCCGGATGATAACATGACCAGTTTGATGTTTTTGGAAGATTAATGGTCAGATGCAGTGTTCATAAAAGTGTATAGAGGAGAAAGATGTAAAAGCAAGTTAGGAGAGACACCAATGCCTGGGCTGGTCATACCTGATTAAACTTTCAGGAGCCTAGCAGAGCTAGGAAAGCTTCTAGTACCAGAATCCCTTCCACATCATGGTTGAAACCATTGATGAAAATGTTCAGTATATGGCCTACAGCTGGCACATGTCTCTGGTTTCCATCATTGACACAATTGCTGGAAATCTGATTGATTTCTTTTAAGCTGGTGAGTTTACTTAAAAATCTATCAGGGCATCTGAAATGTTTCTATTCATGAACCAGGCCTGGATATATCTCTTATTCTCAACAATCAGGTCTAGAATGTAGACTTACCCAAGGGTTGGCTGGTTTTATAAGATGACAGGTAACTTTATTTCCCTTTCGTGTTTTGCTTTGCAATGTAGATGTACTCATTTCCTTTATTTTGAGCTCTTAATAAAGTTATCAGAAAAGAGGAGGATAAACTTGGTCAACATGATTTAACTGTCCAAAGAAAATTTAGTTCAGGAATAACTTCCTCCGTCTACATTAAACCTCAATTCCATTTAAGAAACTTATTTTTCCTTTCCTCTCACTGAGAAATTTTATCAGTACTGTGAGATTCAATTATTTGCTACCAGGTGTTTTACTGAACATGAAGAAATATGGTTTCTTTTAATATGTATAAAGTTCCAATATGTTACTGTTTATTACAAGATATAAGGTAAATGGTTTTTCTCCCTCTCTCTCTCTCTCACTAAACTTATCTTTTAGGCGTACCTTATTTATGGAATTGCTCTTTGGTTTGGAATGGGTTATAGACATGACAATTAGTATATTTATGAAGGATTCTGCTCTGTTCATAGTAGGGACCCTTACTCCATAAACATTCAGATGGCATGATATACTTTCTTTTTGCTATTGATACTGTATCTGTTGTATAACCCAAATAAAGAATTTAAGTCTACTGATAATTTGGCACCTTTCAAATGCACTGCATTCACATGAAAGGACAAATTAGACCAATTAAAAAAAAAGCTATGTAGAAAAAAATGATAATTATAAATTTAAATAGAAACAAAATAACATATCAAACAGATGTTTTGTCCCCAATTTAATTTGTGACATGACTTTCTGCTCATATTTAGATTTATTTTTGATAATTGGCATATCTGAAGGTGTGAGAGGAATTTAGTCATGTGAAAATATGGAAGGACCTATAAAATAAAAGAAACAAGGTGGCAGTAACAGGGCAAAGAGATACCATGACTCTGAGAGGCCAGAATGATAAATTATCTGAGGGGATGGTTCTGGGTTGCCCAATACTTACAGTTACCAGTTTCGCCTCTAGCACAGAGCTCTCATTGCCTCGCAGTGGATCTCTGATCTGGAAGAGAACATTGTAGTCAGGAGAATTGAGTCCATTCTTAAGCCCTGTCTTTGCAATAATTTTAAAGGACATGTGTGTTTCAAATAATACTATCAGATTTGATGGTGGCAACAAGAGGTCAGTAAATATATTTATGATAGAAGGAAAAGATAGAAATACATTAAAGGGAAAAATCCCAAATCACAGCAATAAATTCCTCTCACAGAGCCAAGCATAAAAAGGAATACCTTCAGAGGAGTTTAAGTCAGCATCCCTTGGAAATGTGTGAATTTTCAGTTTGCATAGTTTTTTTTTTTTCTTATCTAACAGAAGAATCTTTAAAAGCTTGTCAGAAAACATTCATCAGTTTACAGGTTTCCATTTTATAATCTGGTCCAATTCAAGGAGAGGTTTGGAAAGGCATGTTTATCAGGTGCTTTTAGCATCTCTTATACTTAGGGCCACTCATGTCCTGTGGGAATCACTGCATCTTCCTTGAGCCCATGGGCCCCTCACTGCCTCCCATGGCTCTCCCAGCACCTTGTGCAGACTTGGACCATGGAACTGACCATGCTTGCTTCCACTGCACTGTGAGCTCCTGAAGAGCAAGGCCTGTTTCCTTATTCAGTTCTGTATCTCTGGCATCTAGCAGGTACTGGTTCCAAATAGAACTCAATATAGGTTCTCTAAATAAATAAATGATTAGGGAGAGCTGAAATTTGAAGTTGAGGGTAGAATGCAGTTTGTTGTCTTATCTCTTCAAATTAGTCGAGAGTACCTGACTTTCAATGTGCCTTTCAGAAACTCATTTGATTGGTAGATAAGATCAAGAAAAGTGAGGAGAAGAGGCTGGGGATGAGATACAAGAAATGCTAGGAGATCAGCCATTAGGAGGTTAGACATTTATTCCTGATTAATATGTACCACCAAATATTCTGAATTTGGAAATTAGCATAGCAAAGGATGCTGACACAGTAGGGTTAGGGTATTGAAGGCAATCAGTAAAGAACATACCTTCTAGAGGAGGAAGATAAAACATGAGCCTCTTGTCAATACATAAAAAAGGAAATTAGATGCTAGTAAACACTATGGGAAAGATAAAAGAGAGTGAGGTAGCAAAGAGGCATCACAGCTAGTGGGTCTGAGAAGTGCTATCTGAAGAGGTGACATTTAATTGGAGGCCTGAATTGATGAGAAGGAAGTACCCAATGAAGATATGGAGAAGAGCAAATGGAAAGGTCTGGTATTGGAAGATGTTTCGTGCGTTCAAGAGATGGGGAAAAAATGCAACTTGGATGAATTTGCACAAGAGTGGATAGAGATCAAGTTGAAGAGAGAGATAAGCAATAGGTCTTAGGGAATTTCACACACAGCACTACTATTTACTAGCATGTATTTAGGGGTGCCAGTTGTCAAAACATTGAAATATGCCTATACTGCTTGATAAATGGTCGCTGACCCAAACACTCAGAATGCCTACTTCGGTGACCTCAGCCCAAACCAGGCACCCCATGGTCCTTCTCCCTCATGATCTGGCAGCTAAAGGGAAAATGAGATCCACACCAGGCAGCCTCCAGGGCCTTGCTTCAGTGCTTTCACCTGGGCATAGACTGCTGGTTAGTGTTCCTGTTGTGCCCAGTGATAAATATTTTGAATATTACTTCTGATTTTTGGCAATGGAGAGACATATAGATTTTATTCAAAAAACAATGTGACAGTATTGGATGTCTTCAAAAAAGAGAACAATGGTCCGGTTTAAACTTTAAAAAGATCCCTCTGGCAGCTATATAGAGGATATACCAGTAGGAGAACTAGAAATGGGAGCCCCAGCAAGAATAGATTATTTTTAGGTGAAAAGTGATGTGACTTAGATTGGAGTTGAAGAAAAAGAGAGAATAAACAGATTCAGGATAGAAGTTAGAGAGCTCTTTATTTTAAAATTTAGACATGGGATTGGAAAGACAGGAATCAAGAATGAGAGCAAGTGGGTGGTATACTGATGCATATTACTGAGGTAGGGGGCTCGGAGCAGGTGTTTAGAGGGGTGGGAATTGGTAGTTAAATTTTCATCAAGTTGGGTTTGAAATACCCATTAGACGTTCAATTGGAGATGTTGAGTTGGTGTTTGGTTATTTAGGGATAGATCTGAGCAGTAGAGAAAGAGAGTGAGGCTTACGTATTGGGAATATACACATGGAAATTATGCATCTGAGGCTAGTAAGTGAAACAGTGTTTGAAGTTGTGGGAATTCTCTACTTATTCATCATGGAGCACATGTTGCCATGAAGACAGAAGGGCCAAAGACCTGCTCTTGAGAGACACTAACATTTGAATGTGGAGAAAAGTGTAGTAAAGGGGATTGAGAAGGATGCACATATAAGGCAGCTGCAAAACCAGTTTAAGCGATGTCTTGGAATAAAAAAGTAAATATCTGAAGTATGAGAATACCTTGACTTTCAGGGTTTGATATTTTGCCCAATGTTCATCCTTCTCAATTTTAGTAATAGTGTCATCTCCCCATAACATTAGCTGGGAGTACGACCACCTAGCTAGAAACCACAAGTCCTAGTCTTCCTTCTGTCTAACTGAAGCCATGGACCTAAGCCCTGGCCAGTGAGATGTAACCAGAGTGAGGTTTTGAGGTGTGTACCATCTGGGTCAAAAACTTGACGAAGGAAGTACTTGTTTTGTGTGTGCTTTCTCTTCCTTGACTTGCTCGGAGATGGAGAAAATGGCTATATTGTACCCAGAGATGAAATCTTCATGTTGAGGAGAGCTGCACCATATCACTGGCCTGGGACTGCCAACTTTTATCGACTGTTATATAGAAGAAAAACACAATTTAAGCTTTCTTTAAGCCTCTATTATTTTGGCTCTCTTTATAACAGCAGTTAACCTATACACTAATTCAATAGGTGAGGTCATTTGTATCAGAATCTTGCAGGGCTATTGCTAGGTAAGCCCTTACCTGGAAGGAACTCTTGTACAAATACTGACCTATGCGTGAGGGTCCAGGAATCGTTTTAATTGCTTGGGATAGAAGAGCAAACAAAACACACAAAAACTTCAGCCCTTGTTGCGCTCACATTGTGAGCAGGGTTTTATTTCTGAGAGTTAACCTTTTTAGCCTCATCTTCTTAACCTTTTCCATCCTCCATTTGTGTTGGCTGCTATAGTTTGCTGACAATAGTTGTCCAAGCTACCTTTTTTTTATTCCTTAGAGACACTAATTACATATGAAGCAAACCTTTCTTGCATTCCATTAAGCCAATTAAGTCCTCCAACCTGTGAGCATTAATAATACTTTCCATTTACAGCGCACCTTTCCCGTTCATTTCCACACTATAATTGTGTTTTGTCTTTCTATACCTGTGTAAAATACTAGATTGTATACCTAGGGTAGGGACTTGTTAATTTTTTTTTATATTCTGTGTGAATGTGTAATAAGCTCAGTAAACACTGATTGACAATGTGATCTAAACACTATTCACCCCATGTTTTATCATTACTAATTTATTCCTCAAACAATTATTGTGGCTGTTATGAATATGTATTAGGTCTGGTATATACAGATTCACTCATCCAGAGGTCATACAGAGAAGGAAAGACCAGATAAAAGTTGAATTTAAACCCTCATTAACTATTTAGGTCTTTTGATGTTTTCAATAAAGTTTTTAATATTTCAAATGACATAAAATAGTGCTACTGGTGAATGTTCAACCAGGAACAGAGACCAATGCTGAATCTCCAGTGTGGCATTGTTGCTTCAAAAGAACTAGTCACTGAGTGGAAAAGTGATTACATATGCAAATTCTGAGGAGGAGGGTCTCACCCAGCACCACATCCAAGGACGTATTCTGTGTCTGATCTGCTGGTATGGGATCCTACATAACATCATGCCACACCAAAGAACGGAGCAAATTCATGGCAGAAACTGTCCACCAAAGGGCCATTAACCATGGTTTCAACAGGACATATCACATACTGTACTCCCACTGGGGAATAGATGCTAAAGGACATGGCACAGTGTCACTGAATTGTAATCTTGGCCTCCACCAGGGCATTTTGGGCTCCATGTGTTTAAGGACTGCAAGGCAAGAAGAAACATCACCATTATGGGAAGATTATTAAATATTGATCATCAAAAAGAAGGTAGGGCTGCTGTTGTACAATGACAAGAAAAAGAAATATGTTCATTATCCAAATGAACCATGTGGGTATCTCTGTCTACTGCCTTGCCTGATTGTCATTATGAAAATCTCATTCAGCATTCACAGCCTGCCATGGGATAAATTATGGCCACTCCCAAATTGATATGATGAAGCCCTAACCCCATATATGACTTTATTCAGAGATAGAGCCCATGAGGAGGTGATAAAAATTAAGTCGTTAAGAGTGAGACCATAACTGTGACAGGCCTGGTGTCTTTCTAAGGGGAACAGACACCAGGTATTTCACACACTCTCCATGAGCACACAAATAAGAGGTATGGTAAGAATAGAGGAAGTGGCTGCCTACCAGCCAGGAAGAGAGGCCTCATCAGAAATCAACACCTTGATCTTGGGCCTCCCAACCTCTGTGAGACAATAAATTATTTAAACCACCTAATCTGTGGTATTCTGTTACAGTAGACCAAGAAGACTCATCCATAACCTTGGAGAGGCATGATGGCCAGCAGTTCAGAGAGTCTGGGTAATATCACCAGCAAGCAGACTTGCTCTCTGACCTGTGAAAAATCTGTCATGGATAATGGTGGGAAAATGACAAATGTTTATGGTGATCAGATTGAGCTGAAACAGTGGGAGCTATAGCTGGTCTCACTAATCCTTCTCCAAGTTGTCTCTACTCAGGGGACCCACCACAAAACTGGAGGAACTGCTCCCTAGACATATAGGGAAAAGTGGATGTAAGCAGCACAAGAGATGGACTGTGGCAAACATGGAGAGGCACAGCTCAGGTCTGGTGCCCCAACTGCTGAGAGTGTGGTCCGCAGTCTTCAACTGTCAGCTCATTAGGGATAGCCAGGGCTTCAGGGAGTTACCAGTAGCAAGGTCACACCCTTGTGGTTGAAGTGCATGGTTTATACCTGTTAGAGGCAAAACTGAAAAGATATGGCTGGTTTGGATCAATGCATGACAGCTGTGAATGGTGAAGGATAGTGTCACTCCTGATCTTCCCCTGGGGTTCAGGGAGGCCATTAGGTCTCAATCAAGCCTTCATTTCTCTATCTACCTAATCCTGCTTTCCTGCTTTTTTCCCTCCCTTCCTTCATGGTGACTTCAAAGTCGCTTCTTAATAAGCATCCTGAGTAGTGTAAACTGTCTCTGAGTCGGCTTCCTGGAGAACCCAAACTGTAATATGCTATTAATGGCATAGATGATACAAATTGTCATTTATTTCATATACTTTGAAGTGATTTTAAGATTCTACAGTAAAGCTTCATGTAGAATAACCGAGTTAAGGGCGCCTGGATGGCTCAGTCAGTTTAGCATCCAACTCTTGGTTTCAGCTTGGGTCATGATCTCATGGTTCATGAGATGGAGCCCTGTGTCGGGCTCTGCACTGACAGTGTGGAGCCTGCTTAGGAGTCTCTCTCTCTCTCTCTCTCTCTCTCTCTTTCTCTCTTTCTCTTTCTCTCCCTCTCTCTCCCTCTCTCTCCCTCCCTCTCCCCCCTTCTCTATCTCTCTGCCCCTCCCCTGCTCATTCTCTCTCTCTCTCTCTTATTCTCAAAATAAGCATTTTTTAAAAAAAATAACCAAATTAAACAGTATTCTTAAAAATATCTGAATAAGGACACTTTTATATTTTTATTTTAGTGTTACCAGAATTTATGACAAAGCCTACTAATGATAAAGTTTATATCATTAAGTAAGTTCCTATTAGATTAAAAAGATGACAACAATGACAATAACAACAAAAGCAGAAATTCACTTAAGGGGAAAATTCTAATAAAAATTAATTTTTTGAAAGAATTTAATTTTGAAATTTTAAGCAATCTAATATGAAATGTATAGAACTTACAGTGTCCACTTTTGATTCCATCTAATATTTTAGTATTTACAAAGAAAGGTAACATATTAAAAATAGAAAAAAAACCCTAAATTTTCATATAAACTAAAAAAAGATTCAATTTATGTTTTGGGCCAAAGATCATATTCATTCCTTCATCTCAAATCTTTACTTAATTGCATCCTAATAATTGTAGCAAAACAGCCCATATGGCAGTAAATGCATAATATGTTTATGAAGTGGCAATTTTCTGCATATGAGATGTGTCAGTTTTCTAAGAACAGAGAAATTTCCTGATTACCATGGTTACTCCTATTTACTACTTTAGAAACATCCTTCCCAATTCAAATCTAGTGGGACATAGTTTTTTCATGCAAGGCAAAACTCTTAAGTTTCTGCATATATTTGCATGCATAAAGTGGAATCCATATTTGCAGGCAATACTTTTTTACAGTTAGCTTAGTGTTGTCTTGCAAATCCAATCATAAAGCAAACTTTCATGTACATTTATGAAAATCTCAGGTACATGGTAAGAGTCTATTTTTCTTTATTTGTAAAAATTTGTAAGATCCTTGGCAAAGGTTACTATATAGAATGAATCCATATGACATAAGCCGTATGCCACAGCTTTGTTATGATCAATGTGTAAATAAAATAGTCCTTCTTGGGATTTGTCATGTATTTTTTTTTTTTTTTTTGTAACTAGGAAATAAATTCCCAGTGAGTTTGAACTTTCCCGAATGGATCATGTAGACTCTGAACTCAATTCTGAACTCAATTCTATGGTTTCACATTTAAAAAAGATAAAGTCAGGATATTAACAATCTGAATACAGATAGAAATAATAGCATGGGATTTTTGAGTTCTAAGGGCACACGGAGCGCATCTAGTCTAGGCCTCTACATGCCACCTGCTTCTAAACTCCAAATAGATGACAGTCTCCTGGTGTTGCAAAATAAGATGTGATGGGCATTGTGGCAAATTGGATAGAGTGTTTCTTCTAAAGGTGAACAAATACAATGGAAAAGAAAAACTAATACTTATGCAAGATTTATTCAGTGGGCCACCATTGATAAACCCTGCTAATCAATCCATTTTTTTTTAAACTGATGAGATTCCTGAATAAAATGATTGCAGAGACTGTAATACTAAAAATGAATATTTTCATAGGGAATTTAGAGGGAATGTTCTTGAGATGGAATTAGGTTTCTGACACTGAATGTGAAGCTGTTTCTCTCAGAGGTTGATGTCTTTGGGATTGAAGTTGAACCGAAGGCAAGATGGTGGAGAAATAGGGAGTTCTGTACATTTCATTTGCCCCTATCTCTCAAACGGAGAAGGCCTGAAGCCATAGGAACACTTACAGAATCCAGGAGTTTGGACAGTGCCCTCTGATGTCTTTGGGATTGAAGTTTGCTGTCTCTACCAGACATTCCCAAATTCCATAAGAGATTTAACAATTATTTTCAAGTGCAACCGTAATGTGTCAGATTCACTACTCTCTACACCCTTAGAACCCAAGAAGCTGGGTATTCTTTCCTGGGGTATCCGGATTGTGAGGCAAACATGATCCATGATGTCAAAAAACATTCTGTTTGTATATTTCATCAGTGAAAAATGATTTCTGTTTGAGCAATTGTGTTAATTTTCCCAAGTGGTGGTATTTTTAGTTTCTAAGTCAGGCATGTCGATGCATAAGGGGGAAAAAAGCAATTTACAACTCTGCAAAGAAATACAGCCTCTTCCACTTCATTTGTATTTCATCTTGATTATCAACACATTTGTCATCCCCCTGTAATTTATTCATTATTTTTACCAGAGGAATATGAAGGGAAAAGAGAAGATAAGTGCACTTGTCAAAATGTGAAACAGATGCTCTAACAATGATTGGAGACAATTAATGTTCTCAGGACGAAGCAACAGGCTGGATTTGTATTTAGCTTCAGATTTTTACAGCAAACAGACCAAGGAAAAATGCAAATGTGAAACAAAGGTTTTATTTTCCAAGCAAAGAAAAACAGTGTTCTCTGACTACATTGTTGTGCATTTTTGTTATGATCTGACAGTTTAGATCTTTTCAGCGAATTCATTAAGAACAATGAGACCCAAATGCAAATTGAACAGCTTTGAAGAGTGTGATTCAATGACTTTTTCCTCTGATTCGACAAATTGAAAATGTCCTGTGATAGAAATGGCTATTGGATGGTGAACTGACCAACAGAATGAAGATAAATGTTTGTGTTTGATCATACTTTAATTCCAATTGGGCGCGATGAAGTAATACTGTTTCCACTTATCTTTGCAATAGATCCTTTGCAATATATTATTTTATTAAAGTGAGGGGCTTTCAGTTCCATCACCTTCTGGACTCCGACAATAATTTCCTCCACCCTATCTCGCTGCCTACTCCTATGATCCTCCTACAGACCTTGCAATCAATACAGTCTCAATTCCCTCACTCTAGTACTCCCTACCACTTTTACAACCCCATAGAATTCATTATTGCTCCAACCAGTATCCATGTATCCTCTGCTTTAAGATTCTTGGGAGTAGCCCACACCCAGGTTTGAGCTCACTTCAAGGCTATGACCTCTCCAATACCAAATATGCCCTCAATACTGACAACCAATCTAATGTGTTAGGGTAGGCAGGGCTCTGGGGAAAGAAGACTGCAAACACAGTATAGCTCAACAGAAGTTTACCTCTCATTGACACAACAATCTAAGGGAAGTCTTATGGACAGGTCAGGAGATGATTCTCCTCTACTAGTGATCTAGAGACAGGGACTTCTCCATCTTCTGGCTTTGTCATCACCAGAAAGAGCCATTGCCTGTCTCCAGCTAGCAGAAAAAAAAAAAAAAAAAAAANAAAAAAAAAAAAAAAAAAACAGGTTGGGGGGCATAGAAAGGGCTCCTCTGTGTTTTGTTTGAAAATGCCACATGTCCCTTCTCATATGCCATTGCAGAGAGATCAGTTATGGCCGCCATCTTTTTAAAGATCATCTGAAAAATGTAGTCTAGTTCTGTGAGCAGCAGAAAGTAAAGATAATACCCTTCTATGGGCACTGCCTCAAATGAAAAAGTGCATAGATGAACCCAGTCAACTCCCAGGATCATGAGAGAAAATAGTTTTAATTTCGCCATTAGGATTTTCGATGGTTTGTTAGGAAGCCATAGATGACCAGAAAGTTAGGCCTGAACATTAAATATTACTTATGTATATTTTCTACACTTGAGAACCCAGTCAGGTGAAGGACTTTAGAGAACAAATTAAAATGTGAATATGAGGAAATTATTGTGAGTGATATGAGAGGTATGAGTACATGTGGAAAGAGAAAAGTCATGCTTAGAAAAAGATAATTTGAAATGGGTTTTTAAATTTTTTTTTAATGTTTATTTTTTGAGAGAAAGAGAGTGCATGTGTGGGGAAGGGACAGGGAGGGAGACACAGAATCTGAAGCAGGCTGCAGGCTCTGAGCTGTCAGCACAGAGCCTAATGTGAGGCTCAAACTCAAGAATCGAACCATGAGATCATTAACTGAGTTGAAGGCCAATGCTTAACTGACTGAGCTATCCAGGCACCCCTGAGGTGAGTTTTGAATTGCTGTAGAAATTATCTCATTTCTGTTTGATAAGGTGGATATGATTAGTGAATTCTATAAAGAGAAAACAGCTTTAAAAAAATCTATGGTGGCCAAAATCTAAATTGCAGTTAAGGTTTGGGAACTTCATGTATGTATAATATGTTATAAATTATTATATACGATTCCATGAGGTTGGAAAATTATTAGATGGGGAGTACTAGAGGGACTGGATGGATTAATATGTATATATATATATACATATTTATGTATGTATGTATGTATGTATGTATATATACATATATATGTATATATATATAATATTACTTTATATATACTATATGTATTAAAACAATCTAGCAAGGAAGGAGTTAAATCAGGATTCGAATGTAGTACTAGAAACCTAGACTCAGCGTGCTACCATGCCTCAAGGAAAGGACAGAAAGAAGTGGGAAGCATTCTTNCTGCTCACGCTGTCTCTCTCTCCTAGAAATAAATAAAAATATTAAAAAAAAAAAAAGAAGTGGGAAGCATTCTTTAAGTACTAAGTTGGGGCACTTCAACAAAGAGAGATCAAAGGCTTCTAAGAGTTTGTCTTTACTCAGAGTAGCAAAGTGAACCCACTAAATACTTCCCAGCAGGGAAACTCATGTTCTTCCTGCTACTTAAAATATTCACATTATTTCTTTTTAAAATTTTTTTGGATTTGACCATGTGAATTTGTAATGTGAAATCTTTCCTAAGTATTCATTTTATTAATGTAAATATTAAAACCAGCATTATTAAATTATTGGAGAGTAGGTAATTCAATCAGTTTTCTGGGTAGCAGGTTTAAATCTTTCATACACCATCTTGGTTTTAGAGCGTTAACGAATCTGAAATTTTCTTTTATCCTTTTCAGTTTTTAGGTAGGAATATTTAAGCTCAAAATTGGTAAAGTTCTCACAAATCAGCAACAAAGGTTGGGGGAAAACTGTTGACTACTCAGAAAACAAAAGTAAGATCCAGGTATTTGATCTCAAGTGATTGTTTTGCTACTTTAAGCTCAGCTGTTTTTAAAGACTTCTTTTGAGGAAATCATCTGTTTGTCTCTCCCTCAATAAACATAATGTTAGAAACATAAGCACGGTCTTTATTTGATTTCAGAATAAATTTCTAGAGGACTGACAAAATGCTGTTATGATTATTTAAGATTGCAGATATATAAAAAAAATTAGTAAATCTATATTGGCTTGAGGCCACATCTTGGAAGTAATTTTAGGTGTTTATTTAAAAGATGTCCTCATATAATCTTTTTTTCTCTCTCCTGTTCTTTAGTGCAGTAGCTTAATTTTATGGAACCCTATTTGCATTTTTTGTAACAAAAAACATTTACTATATTACTGACTATAAAAGTAAGGCATGACTATAATAGAAAACATGGAAAATACAAGAGTACTTTAAAAATCACATTTAACCTCTCTGGCTGGGTATAACAGTTTCAAACAGTTTTCTTTATTTCCTACTATTATTAACAGAAATATCTTATTCTGTGTGAATCTAGAATTTTATTATGTCTCCAAACACTACCACCACTTTATATACATTATATGAGCTCAAAAATTATATTTTGAATGGAAAATAATGTATTTCATGCCCTTGTTTCTTTCTGTATCTTTTGCATAGTTGGGATTGTTCTGTATTAATGAACTTAATGCCCACCCAACATCTTTTGTTCAACATATTGATATTTCTTATAACATATTTATAAATAGTATGCTTAATATCTTCATGATTTTCTTAGATGGATACATCAAATATTATCTAGCTATGCCTCTAGATTTAATCATTTAGATACATTCTCAGTTTGCTAGTATAAATAACTTGGTCTTCAGATACCTTAGATGGAGACTGCTTTTTATAACCTATCCCCCACCCCCCACCCCCCACAGGCACTTTTATTTCCTTTAAAATGGAATTGTGATGGTTAGTGATGAGTCAGGGACTGTGATTCCCAGCCCCTCCTAGCAGCTAGCTACCTGTGCCCATGTGACTAAATTCTGACCAACAAACTATGAGAGAATATATGCTATGCTTCTCTCAGAACAAGCCCTTATCTATAAGCTATAAGTAACTTGGGTGTCTAAATATCCATGATATAGAACACTCACCTCTGATGAATGCAAAAAAGAGTTTTTGTTCTTGAACCAATACTGTTAGTCCCTTGTAAGAGCAGCTCAGACATTGGTAGTGATTAAGGCATGCATCCCATCACTAAATATGGTCCAGCTTGCTCTAGGGGCTAACTCCTCAGTTGTAATCTTGACTCACAAGGGTTCTCGTCTAAAGTAGGAAACTAGATTTTCAAGAATCACTTTTCCTTTGTGGGTTTCAAGTTAGAATTTACCAATACACTGGCGAGGATGTGGAGAAATGGGCACCCTCCTACTCTGTTGGTGGGAATGCAAACTGGTACAGCCCCTCTGGAAAACAGTGTGGAGGTTCCTCAGGAAACTAACAGTAGAACTCCCCTATGACCCAGCAATAGCGCTGCTAGGAATTTACCCAAGGGATACAGAAATGCTGATGCATAGGAGCACATGTACCCCAATGTTCATAGCAGCACTCTCCACAGTAGCTAAAACATGGAAAGAGCCTAAGTGTCCATCAACAGATGGATGGATCAAGAAGATGTGGTTTATCTACACCATGGAATACTACATGGCAATGAGAAACAATGAAATCTGGCCATGTGTAGCGACCTGGATGGACCTTGAGGGTGTTATGCTGAGCGAAATAAGTCAGGCAGAGAAGGACAAATATCATATGTTTGCACGTATAGGAGGATTAGGAGGAACTTAACTGAGGACCATGGGGAAGAAGAAGGGGGGAAATGGTGGGGGGAAGGGAGAGAGGCAAACCATGAGAGACTCTTGAATGCTGACAAAAACTGAGGACTGATGGATGTGGGGGGAGGGGGAGATGGGCATGGAGGAGGGCACTTGTGAGGATGAGCACTGGGTGTTATATGGAAACCAACTAGACAATAAACTATTTGTAAGAGGAAAAAAAAACAAAGAATTTACCAATACAAGGACAATAGATTAGAAAACCTATAGGGTGAAATTGGGACGGCTCACCTGCTTCCGTGCACTCTTTACAATGGTTCTTAAGTTTCAGTGTGTTCTAGAATCACCTGGAGGGAGGTTAAAGCACAGATTTCTCAGTCTCCCCCACCCAGAGTTTCAAGTTCCATAGATGAGGGGTGGACTCTGAAAATATGTATCTCTAACATGTTCCCAGGCAATGCTAATGTCACTGGTCCAGAGATGATACTTTAAGAACCCACTGTTCTTGAAGAATGAGCTCAATTCTTCCAGAATGGCAAAGAAGTGGGGCAACAAAGAAAATAATACCTTCCTGAGTTCATTTCTCTGTGTAGGCTTTTTAAAAAAATGTTTTTATTTATTTCTGAGAGAGAGAGAGAGAGAGAAAGAGAGAGAAAGAATCTGAAACAGTCTCCAGGGTCTGAGCTGGTAGTCAGCACAGAACCTGACATGGGGCTCGAACCCACGAACTGTAAAATCATGACCTGAGCCGAAGTCGGAAGCTCAACCGACTGAGCCACCCAGGCGCCCCTCTCTACGTAGGCTTTAAAGGAACTTTGCAGAAATCAGCATTTTCTCCAGGTGACAATGATTATTCAAGTTATTCCGCTTGACTTTACACCTCTAAATAGGTGGAAAATACTTTGAACACATAGGCTGACTGCTGCCTTTTGTTTTTTTCTTTCCTGGGGCACCTCTAGTGAGCAAGTGGAAGCACTAACACTGCTTAAACCAAATACTCCCGCATATCTACTGGATCACTGGTTTGTGACCGAGAACACTTCTTTTTCCCCTACTAGCTTGTTCCAGTCATCAGATGGTTAGCTTATCACTGATGCTTAACACTTTAAATGATCTACTTGTCGTGTACAGCTATTAATCTTCATGGTTTAACAGAGGATTCTAGATGTCCAAAGATTAAAAAAAAAAAAAAAAACCTATGAGGAGAGACATTAACCACTGAAACTCACCATACCATACTTTTCGTTCCTGCCTTTTGGCCATTTCATTAGCTTAGAAAACAGCAGTAGTTTAGAGTGCAGGAGGTGACATTTAAACACACCTATCTCATGTCTGCAGGTGTCATTTGCAAGAGCAGATGTCTTTCAGGTAAGATGCTTGGTAGACTCTTTGATGTTTTTAGTGCGACACTACCTACAAACCTTTTTGAATCCTGTCACTTTTCCTGTTAAGGAGCCTACAGTGTCACCCCTACTGTCTTCTGGATCAGAGTGAATCTTTTTTTAATGATGTAAAACAGACATGGGTACAAATTTGTTATCCAGTCTTTATATATTTTTTTACATAGTATATGCCATAAATAAGACAAATGATTATTGTTATGTAAGACCACGTGCTCCAAAAGATATAGTTGCTTGTAAAAATGAACTAGAAGTCTTTGCACTCTTTTTTAATTAAAACCCACCTGTTTTAAGTTGTGACTTTGCCAAGAGAATTATGTACCCTTTACAATGTTATTTATTATGAGTGCTCCATGCAGTAGGAGGGCCAATGTATGAAAAAGAAAACAATACTGGCAACTGTGAAATTTTGTTGAACAAATATCCTCCAAGAAGCAAATCGTGGGTTCCTAACTCAGGATTTTTAATTGCATTAACTTTCCTTTCTGAATCTTCATGCTCTTTATTTTTAATTTAATGCCCCATCATGTATCTGCCCTGAGGATGAGGCAAAGTCACCGCCGTCCTGTATTTTCAGGTCTTGAGAGAATTACTGCAGGTCACCATTATGACTAAGATTGAAAATCTTCTCAGCTTTGCTTTTAAAAAATTTAAATGGGTCACCATAGCAGTGACAGTTATTGGCATTTGACATCTTCCCTGGAGGCACCAAAAGAGTCTCTGAGTATAAATGGCCTGAGGCACAGCCACTGAAACGGGAATCACTAAGACTAGCCTCCATGATCCAGTAACCCTATGTTTAGACTGTGGTGTCATGACAAGTCTCCGTGGGAGACAGTGCCACACTGATTATTGTACTATATTTAAATACACATACCAACCGTAACTAAAACATTTACTCCGAGGGAAAGGAATGATAATTGCATCATACATTTGATGCCGTTTATTTGAGCATATTAGGCATTTAGGTCTGCTGATAGATAATATCCTTCTTCAAGCTGGGGTGATTCATTCTTAGAATATTTCAAGACTCCACCTTACTATTAAGAATGGCTTCTCTGATCTATTTCATCAGGCTAACACTGCATGCTCAGTCACAAGCTAGCCACAGCTCTAGAGCCAGGTACCTGGGGGTTGAGATCTCTGCATTGCACTTTTACCAGATCTCTAGCCTTGGACAAATGACTTAAAATCTTGTGGCTTAATTATATCTCAATTATACAATTTTCAGTGGACTAGATGAGATAATAAAGGGACCCTATATAGCATATGTTAATGTAAATTAAGCACTGCATGCATCTAGTCATTATTATTAGAGCATGGCTAGTCTATTTAAAAATTTTTTAAGTGAATTATGAGACACAGAGAGGAAGAGCGAGAGAATCTCAAGCAGACTCTGCACTGTCAGCTCATAGCCTGACACAGGGCTTGATCTCACGGATTGTGAGATCATGATCTGAGCTAAAATCAAGAGTCAGATGCCACCCAGACACCTCTAGTCTTTTTACTTTTTAAATGTGTGTAAGGCTAACTGAGGGGCGGGGGGAGATACCACTGATGAATATTTTTCTCATTGAACATTTGTTTATGCAGTAAAATCCTTTTAGTTAGAAGGAGTATCTCTGATTAGTGTGTAGATGCAGCAGGGGATATAAAACTTTAGTCGATATCGTTTAAGTGTCTCTTTAAGATAAATTCCTTTATCACATAATTTTCTGAAGGAAGAGTGCACTAAGAACAAATTGTTACTAAAGGGAGAAGAGAGTTTTGAAACGATGTCTGCAGGATCATTGGCATGTAGTTAAGCAACCCTTTGTTGCTTTAGTCATTTTTAGTCATTTGTCCAACAGAATTGTTGAGTGACTCTTATGTGGTAGCCAAATAGGCAAAACAGCTGGGATAAAACAATGTACGTTTTGTAGTAACGCTTGTCTTCTTGGAGTTTACATTCTATTTCAGAGCTTTTCCAAAGTATTATTCATCCCCTGCTGAACATGACACACTGATTTCCACTAATGCTGTATTATATATTTTTATTATGGGCAGAGAGCCTTCACCTGGGCTTTTTATTTTTAAAGGAAATTGAATTCATACCCTTGTTTATTTGATAAATGCTCATCAGTGCTTTCTCCCTGCTGCTTAGTGGTAACAGTTTCCTATTTTATATGTATTCTATCTTCATAACAAACATATTAAGTAGATATTATTTTCCCCATTATACAGATGGAAACTGAAATACAGGGAAATAAGTAACTTCCCCAAAGTCATAGTTAATAAGTGGAAGGCCAAGGTTGAAGTGCAGGCAATCTGATTCCAGAGTTTGGGATCTGACCCACTAAACATTTTCAGGCAGTGTTATTCCTGATTCCAGTGTGAACCAAAAAATGTTGGTCTGACACAGGTGAAAATTCATTCTATGTCCTTAGGAATCTCACCTTCATTTCTAGGTTTCTCTGTTGTAGTGACTGAAATATATCCATCATTCTATAATAGCAGGGAGTGCCACTCACAGATACCATTCTTATATCACTTTTTACTCATTGCAAAAACAACATCTCTAGGAAAAGATAAAATTTGCTTATGTGTTGATATGAATTGTAAACGTTCTTTTGACCTCTGCTGCTTTATAATGTGTTCCAAACTTTTCTTGGCTTATTTTTCCCTGGCATTATATGAAGAGATAGCCTAATATATGTAGCAAATACAAATGAGCTTTTTTTGTTTGTTTATTTATTTGTTTGATTTTTAGCTTGTACTGGCACTGAAATAAGTGTTTGACATGTGTTATCTCATTTAATTTTCACAATAAAGCACTAAGTCTGGTACTGCTTTTATCTCCATTTAGTAGGTTACAAAATGTATTATTTAAAATAAGTAAGTTGAAAAATTCTGTGAAATTATTGGCATGTAGAATGGGAAATGGAGATCCCAGGATTTTAGTAAAGGTTCATGAGGGTGCCCAAGTTCAAGCTTTTAACTGCTGGTGGTAGTCAAGTGTTGGGAGCGGCACCGGCCTGGCTGGATGACAGTCACAGCAAGGAAATGGCAGCGTTTGCACAGCTCCTGCCATGAGAAACAAAAAACTGGTATCTCCTTCTGCTACTACTGGCTCTTGTTGGAAATGAGGCTGCTGGTATTGGCCAGGCCTCACAATATTCCAAATCAGACCGATATTTCTCACCTCATAGGGAAAAGCATATTCCTGCCTCTTCAAAAGAGATTTTAGATGAAGGCACTGTGGATGATTGTCAAAGGCTCTTCTTATGGGCCTTGTAGGTCCAAGACTTAGATAATAAAGGGGGCTAAGAACACAAGAGTTACAAGTGAGACTGACCCTGAGACAGAAAGCCTAATTTAGAGTTAAGGAACTTATAAGGGCAGAACTTAAGTTAATACTTACACCTTTTCTAACTGGTGATGTATGACAGTCCCTTCCCTAAGGCCTACTTTCCACAAATACCCTCCCTTACACTTGCGGCTGGGATGAGGATAGATAAGAGTAGTGAAAACATAAACCCACAAACAAAGGCCGGCATATTTAGGGCCTCCATGGTGTTTACACATTCAGCATCAAGTCAAAAAAGTTTCCACAAACAACTTATTAACCAACTCAGAAACATTTGTCCTCTTGTGAGTCAGACAGAATGGCTCCTAGCCTATCTATATACAACTTAACCTATGTCTTAATCTTTGCGCTATTAACTTAGAACAAATATGTATGTCATCCTGTTTTTCACTAAGAACATCCTGTTATTTCCATAGCTGTAAGATTTACTCAATCTTGCTATGATTGGGGTAGTTCTGCAGAATTCTTCCAAAAAACCTGTTTTGTACACTTTTCAAAGCATCTTATCACAAAGAGTTTTCCGTTGTAAAAATTCCTTTTTCTGATCTCATGTTGTCATTGGACCTTTAAATAAAGACACCAAAACTGACAGTGCAGACATGCCTGCCTGGTGATCAGATAGAATCTTGGGGCTCTCTCACTGTTTTTCCCCAACACCGTCCATCCTTCAGGCCACCCTGGACTGGCTGGAGTGGGTCTCCAGCGGTCAAAGAACAAAGACCCGATTTTGTGTCTGGGTCCTGGCTAGGCAGTATATTTCTGGAGTGAGTTACTGGAAGCATCTATTTTTTCAGGTTAGCTATTTTTAAATTTTAAAATATGGTACATTTTTTTCATTGATTGTACCTTTATGCCTGGTACCACTCTATGCCAGAACCTGCCCGTGACTGGGAGACAAAAAGATGAACAAAATATCTTTCATTAACCACCTTAGGAGGTAACGATAATATAGTATTTATATCCCAGATATGTAAACACTAAGTCAACAGACAACCTCTATCAAATAACATCCATATTGTGATATGCACACATTCACACCACTAACATATTGGCAAAGGCTAAGGGGTGACAAATAGTGTCTGTGTCAGGGAGGGTCTTATGCAGACAAGAGCCTCTCTTATATGCCTTCCAAGCCTGTGGCAGAAATCCATGTCAAAAAAGAACGTTGTGAAGGATCCAGGTCAGTTTTGAAAATTCTTTCCTCCGTGGACTCTGCCACAAAGTCACACATCTACAAAGAAATAATACTTGGCATTTCCCAAATTTCAGGGAGGATGTAATAAGAGAGGTAGGGATGCATGCCAGACTGTGTGCACTTTATCTTTCGTTTGCTAGTCACAGTTTATAGCTTATGCGGTAACGAGGATTCTTAATTAAGAGACTTTAGATATTTTTATTATTTTTACAGTATTAAGGATTGATAAATGATTAACTACGCATTAAGGGAGGAATGATAGCAACTGAGGACCGCTTACTAGATATTATAGGCTCATTAACAAAGAATACAAAACATTTGACAAAGATATCTGTATTATTTCTTCAGAGGCTTGAAATGATTATCTTTAGTCTGGTAGAGACATCCAAGTAATTTCCATACATGACTAATGAAATTAAAGGCATTCTATGCAGAGAGATAGGAATATAAATATCACTTTCCTGTAGAAACACTTCATATAATTACCTCACTCATAATGTTACATTTAGATAACTTTTGACCTGTACTTATTAGTTCTAAATTGGTATTTCAAAGTAGTTCTTAAAATTAGTACTCCTCTATATTATGAGGAGGCAGTGTCATGTGAGAATTGCCAAAAAATAAAAAGTAAACTATTAAAAAAATTGCCATTACTTTGATTAAAAAAAAGAAAAAAATAGAATGACACTTTCCCCTGTGGTCTGGCTTATTTTATTGTGTGGTAGCTGATTCTGCTTCCTATCATGTACTTGGTTTTAACCTTTGGACTTCATTCCCTTTGAGTTCATTGTTTAATTATAGGGCCTGGAATCCTATAGAGCCTGCAGCCTCTGCAGCTCCCTTCTCACTTGACCTCACCAGCAGACTGGGAACTCCACTGTCTCGTATTAACCTTAAATTGAAGGGTTTAGCAACAGAAACCCAGTTCCCCTGGGCTCAGCATTTCTTCAGTTATGCCATCAGTGCAATCCTGCCTGCTGTCACCGCTTTTCTGGTCTCTGTGATTCTGGCCCTGTCCAGTTGAGTCAGCTTCTTTATTATTGTCTCTGCACCTGGGTCCCTTGTTTTAAGTGATCTTGAGTAAGACAATGCTCTTCCAACTTCATTTATTTCAATGCCACTCTCATGATTTTTGCCATTCAATGTCTACTTATATTGTTGTTTACATGGTCCATTATCTTCAAGTTAAATAAACTCACATGATTTACCTGCACAAACTCAAATTGGTTTGAAAAGCAAAGCTAGTATTCTTCTGCTACATGGAAATAGAATATCCTTCACCTTAAAGTAACTATAGACTGAAATTTAGTGAAGACAAAATGCATGCAATCAAAAATCTCTCCAGATATTGTTGCAGGTCTGAGGACTATTCTGTTTGATGATAATTGAAATGGGTGATATTACCAAACATAGTTGTAATAAGGTGAGATTCTCTTCTTTCCACAATCAGAATGACTAAAAAATAACCAAGCCCTGAGTAAGGTGACAAATTGAGGCAGCAGATGCAGAATTTTCCTACCCTCAAATTCCTAAATCAATTTTTAAAATCAGCAATAATATTAAATATAAAATCCACTGTGGGGCGCCTGGGTGGCTCAGCTGGTTAAGCGTCTGACTTCAGCTCAAGTCATGATCTCAGGGCTTGTGGGTTTGAGTCCCGCCTTGGGATCTGTGCTGACAGCTCAGAGCCTGCAGCCTGCTTCAGATTCTGTGTCTCCCTCTCTCTCTTCCCCTTCCCTGCTCTCTCTCTCTTTCTCTCAAAAACAAATAAACATTAACACACATTTTTTTAAAGTATAAATTCCACTAGCAACTAAATAAAGGGGCGTGACAATGCAATCAACTTACCAAACCAATAATAGGAGTGGGGAGGCACAAAAGATTCTGGAACAGAGTAGAAGGGGGCAGAAGCCCCTCTCCCTAATCCTGCTTCCCAGGTCCATAGTGATGATGTGATACTACCATGTCCTGGCATGAGTAGAAATGAAGAAATAGATATTAAAAGAATTGTTCCATTTTAAAAGAGAAAAGATTCCTAGTTTGAGTGTGTATGATATAATTTTATACAGGGTCTTCTGATTAGCTTGCAGCATTTTTTTTGCAACGATACTTCATAAAACACCGAATATAAAAATTATTAAGGAAAGTCTTGGGCATAAGTAAGGTTATATACCAACCATTTCTATGATTAATTGAAAAGACTTTTACTATAAAATGCTTGCCTATGTGGTCTTTGAAGTTCATTTTAATTTATATACCCTAAACTATGCTCGGTTCAGTTATGAAATCCTTTAATAAAAAGAGTTGCCAAAACTTTACATGATTCGAAAGGAAGTCCTTCCAAGCTGAAATTTTACAAAGCACATCTTATAGGTGATGATATATTAAATAAAAGGTTACTTTAATAATTTTTTGCCAGCACAGCTTCAATGCCATATAAATGTTTCCTATTCAATTACCTGCTCACATTTTTCATCTTCACTGATTTTGCAATGATCAGAATATTTCTCTTAAACCTCACTACATTAATCCATCAAAGTGCTTTTTTCATTAGGTGATGAAGTTTCCCACCCAGAATATTGCCAGGGAGGATGATGACATTTCCTATTGTTCCACCTCTAGACTTACTTGTTGAGGATATTTTTATTCCTCTAACCTCCCATGATTCAAAAAGCATAAGGGGCTCACTGTGCAGAAGGAAAATTGGAAACCACCCAGAATCAGATTCCTCAAATCCTTCAAAGGATCTTTCTCTGCCTATCCTCTCAGCCCTTTGCAGATTTACTTTAATCACCTTTCTAATGATTAATTACTCAATACATTTTGTCACTGGAATGTTCATTTAATACAGAGTTAATCTCAAAAACAAACAGTCCACATTGTAGCAGGCCTCAGAATATCAAGCAAGGAAGATCAAAATCTCCTCTTAGAAGGATGATACCTAAAAGGGATAAGCAAAGTCCCTTGAAAAACTAAACTCAAAAAGACTCCCCCTTATATCAGAATGCAGGCAGAGAACACTAATTTCTCTCATTCAACTTCCATGTTGTTGGTTTCTTCCTTTGTTTGTTACCTCAATATTTTGACGACACAGAATTAACTGGTTTGCCAGGAACATTTACAAGCTGCCATCAAAAGAAGAAATCACAATTACAGCAAATATTACTCTGGGTTGGTACTGAGGGCAATGACCTCTGTATTGAATTAAAGAGATATGAAAGATATCTGCTTCAAAAAACTTTTTTTTTTCCCCTTAGAACTCCTGTATTTGCATCATTGAAATGATCTAATCAAAGGTTTACACACCTTGACAGAATGTGAGAATGCCTGTTGTAGGGGCTAGGTCAGGTTTGTCCAATCTATTATTTTGAGATAGCAAGTAGGGTGGGATCATAGCGCCTGAAGTATTGCATCCTCTACTACATAATTTAGTTTAGTCTAGTTCTGGTCAAACAATTCCTCAAGTACCAGGTATTTACTGAGTCTTCATTGAGCAGTAGACCACTATATGGAGGAACTTTGTTTTTCTATAAAGATACATGTTGGCTGAGAAAATGCGTAAGTCTGGGGTGCCTGGGTGGCTCAGTCAGTTAAGTCTCCAACTTCAGCTCAGGTCATGATCTCACAGTTCATGGGTTTGAGCCCCACATCGGGCTCTGTGCTGATAGCCAGCTCAGAACCTGGAGCCGGCTTCAGATTCTGTATTTCCCTCTCCCTGTGACCCTCCCCTGCTCACGCTGTCTCTCTCTCTCTCTCAGAAATAAATAAAACATTAAAAATTTTTTTAAAAAACGCATAAGTAAACTGTGATGTGCTGGATAGTAAGTGAGGACTCTTGGACAGTGGAGGTTTTGAAAAAGGCAAGATCAACATGAACTCAAACACACAGAGACATATCCTTGGGAAATTGACAAGTAATCACAGTTTGAAATACAATTTTTTTTTTTGTTTTTTTAATGCAGGGATGGTGTTTCAGATATTTTAGGAGCTAGGGAAGAGGCCAGACTAAGAACATTAAAAAAAAAAAAAAAAAGGTCAGGGAATCTAGACAGATTCAATGTGGACAGAGCAATTGTGTCCTTCTTAATTCTGGTTTTAATTCCTAAAGTCCTTCCTGAAGTATGGAAGGAATGGAACAAAATTTGGGCTTTAGACAGTTAATAAAAATGGGCATAGATATTGCCCAATTTTACTTATTAGACGTGTGTTCATTTACTTAATTGACTAGAGGTAGGTATTCATGACTTGATGTGTGAAAGGGGATCAGGAATGTCTCAAAACTTTATTCTTTGACACATAGTGAGTGGTTCATTGGGATATGATACATTTGACGCTCTGAACCTCAAACTCCCCTAAAACATGGTGCATCTTCTGAAAAATTCTACAGATTCTTTCTTTCTTCTGGGTTTCATTCTGCCCCCTGCCACCTCCGGACTGCTTTTAGTATCAGAAGCTGTTGTATTGAGTGCTCAAGAATGGAAAAGGAACTGGATTAAAATGAAGGTATCTAAGGGCACCTGGGTAGCTAAGGGTCTAGCTTTAGTTCAGGTCATTATCTCACAATTTGTGTGTGGGTTTGAGCCCCTTGTTGGCCTCTGTGCTGAGAGCTCAGAGCCTGGAGGCTGCTTCAGATGGTGTGTCTCCCTCTCTCTCTGCCCCTCTCCTGCTTGTGCACACGCGCTCTCTCTCTCTCAAAGGCAAATAAACATTCTTTTTAAACGCAGTTCTCTGATATGGGAGATTGAACAAACCCAAATCAAACACAGAACTAAATATATGTGCACCAAAAGGAGAACAGCTAGGTTTCAAAAGGCATATGAAAAATGCTGAGTTTGTTATAAAATATAAGTGTGAGTACATTTGTGTTTAACATTAGAGATTATGAACACGGTAAAGTTAGGGAATGGTTCCTCCTTCCTGTATTTCACTTTGTTTAGGAATTTAGGAAGCTTTTTCTCATCCCCAAAATGAAGTGTTAACCCTTGAGCTCCCCTCAGGACCCCTCATTTAACCTCACATCCCCTCCCTAGTGCATCTCCCTGAGATAGTTTTACCTGGCAATACCACTGTGAAATAATTTCATGTATTGTTTTTCTTCTACAGTCGAATAAAACACTAGGAAGGTAGACACTTCGAATACTTTGGTTATTGTGTCTAGAATAGTGTCTGGAACATTGTAGGTGATCAATAAATAAGTTTTGAATTGATGATTGTATGTGTTTTCTAGGTCCCTTCTTTTAGGAATAATATGACACAAAAATTTACCTCATGTAAATATCTTGATAGTTCTTCACCATGAAAACAATATAGACAAATTAGCATAGGAGATAAAGGCCATCTCTGTTTAGAAAAAAGGAAGCTCAGGGTGCGTGTGTGGCTCAGTCAGTTAAGCCTCCGATTTGGGCTCAGATCATGATGTAACGGTCCAGGAGTTTGGGTCCTGTGTTGGGCTGACAGCTTTCTGCCCCTTCCCTGCTTGTACTCAGGCATGCTTCCCCCCTCTCAAAAATAAATAAACCTTTAAAAATTTTTAAAAAGAGAAAAAAACTCAGTGATGATGATAGACACAAAGAGATTGGCAGTATTATACAAGGGAGGCAGAAAACTGGACCTATCCCATAGTAAGAGCTCATTAAATGCATAACAGGCTTTATTATCTCTAGTTTTAAGAGTTGCACAGTACCGTACAATTACCAATTGGTAATACAACTTATTTGAGTGTTCTGATCTTAAGAAAAAAAAAGGCCCTTCAAATGTTAGAATATACCACCTGAAGATTTTACAATCTTCCCCCGCTCCAGGGTATTTATACCATCTTCTCCGGACCACAACATTTATATGAAGAACTTAACCAATCATGTCCACTACTATTTCACAAGTGCTTATAAGATTATCTGACACATTGAAGGGCTCAGCATAGGTCAAATAAATCAAAACGTTAGTTACTGAGACTGTACACTTGGATAAATTTGGTCCTGGGAACAAACCTCCTGGTAGTTTAGAGAAAGAGCCCAATGAATGAATTATATAATATTCTCTGCATCCAGAAACTGTGATTTGTTTGGTTTTAAAGTAGGATCATTGTAATTATAAAGATAGATCTTGAGAGTATTATGGAATTAAGGGGGAGGTAAATTTAGTTAGGTTTGACGAGACTTTGAATCATGACCTTGAGACAAATTACTTCCAGGTAGGAAACTATTTCCTTAAGCAACTTTTGGGTGACTAAATTTTTTAGACTATTCTTGTTTTCCTCACATTTAATGGCCAATTTTAGGCTCTGAACAAAAATCTCAAAATTTACAACTGTAATTTTACAGGAAGACCTAATATTACAAGGTTTATCGTTCAGTTTGTGAGATTTAAGAGTTGTGGACAGTTTGAATTAGGTTTTGCTAGAAAAGCATCAGTGAAAAAAATAAAATGAAATGATTTTTTTAAGAAAAAGAGACTTTCCTTCTTCCAATAAAACTTCTGAAAGTCAATACATATGACTTTGTTTTTGAAAACACACATTAAAAATGGCAGATATAGGACTGTTCAGACAAAGACTGAAAACAGAAGATAAAGGAAATTGGCTGAAATACAAACACTTCTCCAGTAGAATGGGCAATGAAAGTGTCATAGGTCAGGTTCAGGAAGAAAATCCTACACCTAAGATTTGTGGGCACAGTTGTGGGGAGGAGTCATTAGGGAGAGTCTCAGGAAACCAAGGCCTGAGGAAAGCAGTGCTGGGTGCGGGGAGTTGAAGTGCAAAAGCTGTTGGAGAGTCTTCAGAATATCCTATGGGGAGTTTGGGACTTGGCACAACTGTTCAAAACTTACCCCAGTTTGAGTCCGGGGAACCAGACCCTTAAGTGCTGCATGAAAGAGTCATGAGATTAGGATTGCCCTGTGAAGGGTGGGGTGGGTTAGCTGGATAAGGCCCCAACAGGGATTCAGTGGAGAGGTGTCAGTCCACATTGCCACATACCAAAGGAATAGACAACCCCAGCTGGGCAGAGAATCTGGGCTGCACTTCACAGTGAGCTCACCAGAGAATTTTATGTTACTGGAAAACGATAATATTTACAAAATCCTTTCGACTTAATTCAGGAAGTTCTGGTACACCAAAAGCATATGATAAGAAAGGGGCATGTTACCTCCTTTAAAAAAAGAAAAAGTAAAAGAAAAGCACAGCATTTTGGAAAGGAATTGCCACGATATAAACTCCTTGAGATATAGCCCTCTGTCCATCCTAAAACACACATGTGTTCGAAACCTATTGGTTGACATAATGAATGTGTGAGTGATTCTTAGACTCTTCTGAAATCAACAGAAACAGTTTTCTATTCAAACAATAGGCGCATATTCGTCTTTGGTCATTTGGCTGAAACGTTTCAAGCCCGTTTTTTTGTAATGAACTACCTTTTCCCCCCCATTAAAAACAGCCCCATGCCAATGATGGACTTTAGCTTTCTCAGAAGGGAAAGAAAAGAATCACGTAAAGGGATAATTGTGGGTTTTTTAAAGGTTCATGAAAAAATTTCCCCAGTATTCTGAGTCAGAGTGTGCTTTCAAATTGGGACTCAGTACCTTAGTAGCTCTGTGACCAAAACAAGTTTCTCAACCTTTCTCTGGATCTCTACTGAATAAACGGAATGTTAACACAAACCTCACAGTCTTGTTGTGACTCTAATTAAAGTCCTCTACAGAACTAACAAACAAAAACAAAAACAAAAACAAAAAAACACTTGGGAAATTTTGCTAGTAACTATATTGAAGTGGGAAATTCCTTTTTACACAAAGCACAGCAACCTAGAAATCATAAAGGTAAAGTTTGTGGCATTATTTTTAACTTTGCAGAGAACTTTAATTTATAAAACAAGTAAATGTGTGTAACATTTAAAAGAAGGCTAATTTTAAATACCTCAAAGCATTTTGTGAAAGACAGGATAAGGCCAAGAACCCAATCTAAAATATGGGGGAAAAACATGCAGATGTTAACTCCAAAATAAAAACAAACCAAATTGCAAATGATATATAACCGTATGGAATAATGTTCAATACAAGGCATAATTAGAAATTAAAAACTGAAAAAAAGCAACGTGAAACAATTTTCCACTTTTCAAAAAGCAAAACCTAAAAAAAAGAAAAAAAACAGAATACATGGCCGGCAAAGGACCAGCGGTTCTGGCTCACAGTTGGTGGAAATGTGAATTAGTGTGATCTCTTTGGAGAATAATTTTTAAATAGGTATTAAATTAAAAATAAACCTACCTTTTGACCCAGCGATTTAATCTTAGAGTGTGTATTACTGATTCATTTATGCCTGCATCACTATTTGTTTCAGCACTATTTGGAGTAGGAAGGGACCAAAGCAACCTGTATTTACCTTAGTAATGGATTAATTCAATAATAAGTTAATATTCACTTAATAGATTAATTTATGTCCTGATAACAATAAGAAAGATAATGTTTGTCCAAGATAAGTTAAAAACAAAAGCAGTATACAGAAGACTGTAAAATATGCTCCCAGTTATGTAAAAAAATTATATGATAATATGTGACTATAATTATATACAAACTTATAGAGAAGAAAAACATATTGAGGTTTATTCACAAATATCTGCCTCTAGAAGTGGAGATTTGGAACTTGGAATGAGAAAGAAACAAGCTTTTTTCATTCTGTAGAGTTTATATAGCTTGATTTGTAAACTATATGGGTTTTTAAATTTAAAGTATAATCAAAGTGAAAATTTCACAGCAGGCATTTAGTCTACTTCATTGAATGTTCTATATCACTGTTACCTGGAGCTCTGACTGACAAATAGAAAACATTAGATACGGTTGAATGAATCCATATGTAAATATCACATAGGGAATTTAGAATTGCCATTGTCTAGTCCAGGTTCCTGAGTTCTAGAATAGTTTCAACTATGTTTCTGAAACTTCTACTCAAGTGTTTCATAGCTACTTCATACTTAGTACGTTAAAAACTTGGGTCTATAGTCACTACTTTCTGATCTCTTTCCAAACTCTATCTTAATAGTAGTATTGTCCATTGAAAACACAATGAAAGATTTGGTCTCTTTCATTTTATCACTGATGTTATTGATATTAATCTAGCTCACTAGAATCTTGCCTGTCTCCTTTGTAATATTGATTTACACAGCTAGAGATTTCTGAAGTATAATTGTTTGCATCTAATTCCTGAGTTTAAAATTCTTTAGTGAGCTCCCTCTCCCTGGAGGATAAATCCCCCAACATTGCCCATGGCCTGTTAAGGCGCTCCATGTTTGATGCTCTTCCTAATTGTACAGGCTTATCTATAGGTACTCATGAAACTGAACTACTTTTATTCCACTTGTGACATGTTATTTCATGCCTCTATACCTTCAGATGCTCTTTCCTCTGGCTGAATTGCCCTATCCCCTACCTTTTTCCCCTAGAAAATACCCTTTTATCTCTTAATGTACAGTATAGGAGTCATGTCCTTTGAGAAGCCATTAGATCAGAGATCCTCATATTCCCAAATAGGCTTCTATTACTACACTTACAAAACAATGAGGTAACTCTCTTGCATTAGACTCTCTGCACTAGATTACCATTTCAGGGGTTTGACTGACAAAATAGTACTAAGCTGGAAGAAAATGGCAAGATTGCTCTAAGTAAACATCAGATGGGCCAAATTAGAACTGATACGTAAGAAAGAACCCTGATTTCATTTAAAGAAAAGAACCAGAAATTATTACCTGCTATATACAAGTCATGATTTTCCTAAACCCTCCCCAAATTTTTAATAATCTCTTTTATTAAACTACTTTCTGCAAGTACCCTTACTGACGTGCAGGCTCATTCCAAACAACTGATTGAGTTCATATTCATAGTAACTGCTAGTGCATCTTTACCAATAATTCTTTCTTCACAATTGTGTACTCTCAACTATTTTGTGTGAGAGACTTTCTAAGAACTACTTTATAAGATAATCTACAGTCCTCTGAGGACAATTCTGTGAAATGTCATTGCTCTTCTATTCTGGCATATGGGGTAAATTGTAAGCAGAAAACACCATCTTTCCTCTCATGTTCTTTGGTCCCTGCTCTGTTTTTATCCTTTTTTTTTTTTTGGCACTCCTCAAGAAACTCATGTCTTTATGGATCTATGAGAATACAATTATCCATCAATTTATTCATTTGAAAACAATTTCCCAGGGGCACCTGGGTTGCTCAGTCAGTTGTCTCTGACCCTTGATTTCAGCTCAGTTCATGGTCTCTTGGTATATGAGTTTGAGTCCCTCATCGGGCTCTGTGCTGATAGTGTGGGGCCTGCCTGGAATTCTCTCTCTCTCTCTCTCTCTCTCTCTCTCTCTCTAATAAAACTTAAAAAAAAAGCAATTTCCCTTATCTAATTTATATTATTGTTTATACAGACTAAGATCCTTTCTTTATCGGAATTCTGAATTCCCATTTTAGAGGTTCAATATCAAGAGAGTTCTGAAAATATTCATTCAAATGTAACATTTATGTTAATGATGAAACTGCTAATATTTGATGAGAATTATTGATGTAGAAATAGAGAAGGAAAAATTTTACCCACATTGATTAGTAGTCAAACTATAATTGTACAACCAACTTTAACCAAATAACTTTCATTGTTTCTGAAAGTCGTAGTTAAGAATAACCGGATTTTAGTGATTTATTTGGGAATAAATAAATGGAAATGTGCAAAAATAATGCTAAAATCACATTTTAAATTAGCAAAAAAAGAAGAAAGGAAGAATTCTATGCAATATAAAAAAGACTAATTATACTTGTTTCTTTAATGGAAGAACATATCAACTGAGCCCATTGTACCAGACATCATTCAGTATTTTCATGCAGTATTTGATTTAATCTCCACAACAATTTTCCCTAAAAGGATTACTGTTTTCCTTTTATTATTGGAGAAATTATGGCTCTGAGAGATTTTTAATCTTGTTAAAAGAAACACAACTATATGGGATGCTCAGTCCAGAACCTCAGACTGTAAGTGTATTCATTACAATCACTTGATCAGTTGCTGTAACAAATCCCACATCCTGATGGTTTTTGTTTCTCTTCTAAAGAATGGGATATTTCTTTTTATCCTTCTGTCAGTTATTTAACTAGCTGGCTATCCTTATACTTGGAAGTATGTATAGAAAAGTGAAATAATCTTTACCTATTTGTTAATCATCAATAGTTCAGATAGTGGCATTCAAGTGGCTTTTAAAATACTGTTCTTTTAGTTAGCATTGAGGTTTTTCTTTAAAATGTTTATTTATTCTTTGAGAAAGAGAGAGCATGAGCAGGGGAAGGGCAGAAAGAGGGAAATATAGACTCTGAAGCAGGCTCCAGGCTCTGAGTTGTCAGCACAGAGCCTGACTCGGGGCTCAAACTCACAAGCCATGATGAGATCATGACCTGAGATGAAGTCAGACATCTAACTGAGCCACCCAGGTGCTCCTAGTTAGCACTGATTCTTAAAGAAATGGTTATGTGTTGTTTTTGCAATTGTTATTCCAAAATAATTATTCCAATAAATATTTCCTCCATAAATGTTTAAAAGAACCCATACTTCATTTAATGTCAAACCATGGATTTATCTGTCCTTTTTCTTTTTTTAGTTTTATTGAGATCTAATTGACATATAACATTGTATTTTCCAACGTGTACAACATAATTTATTGTATGTATTTATTGCAAAATATACAGTATTTTATGTACTTACATACTTAATATACAGTAAGTTAACATCCAGACCTCACATAGTGATATTTTTTTCTTGTGATGAGAACTTTTAAGGTTTACTTTCTTAGCAACTTGCAAATATACAATATTATTAAATATAGTCAGCATGCTGTACATTGTGTTCCCCAGAACATATTTATGATATAGCTACAAGTTCTTACCCTTTGATTACCTTTACCCATTTCTTCTACCAAACCTGCCAACTCTGGAAACCACCAATCTGTTCTCTGTATGTATGTTTTTTTTTTTGTTTGTTTGTTTGCTTGTTTTCTTTTGTTTTGTTTTAGATTTCACATATAAGTGAGGTCATACACTGTTTGTCTTTATCTATCTGATTTATTTCACTAGCATAATACCCTCAAGTTCCATTCATTTTGTCACCAATGACAGGATTTTTTTAATGGCTGAATAATATTCTAGTGTGTATGTGCATGTGTGCATGTAGCTTTAAGTATCTACCACATTTTCTTCATCCATTCATCCACCAATGGACACTTCGGTTGTTTCCATGTCTTGGCTATTATAAATAATGCAATAGTGAACATAGAGATGCCAGTATCTTTATGAGATAGTGATTTTTTACCCTTGGTTATATACTTAGAAGTGGAATTGCTGTATCATATGGTAGTTCTAGTTTTAATTTTTGAGGAACATCTATACTGTTTTCCATAGTGGCTGTACCAAGTTACATCTTCAACAGTGACAAAGGATTTTCTTTTCTCCACATTTTTGCCAACACTTGTTACATCTTGTACTTTTTATAATAGTCATTGTGATGGGTATGCGATGTTATCTCATTATGATGATTAGTGATATTGAGCATCTTTTCATGTAAATTTTGACCATTTATATGTCTTCTTTGGAAATGCTTATTCAGTTCCTCTGCCTATTTTGTAATCTGGCTTTTTATTTTCTTTGTTGTTATTGAGTTGTATGAGTTATTTATATATTTTGGGTATTATTAGTCCCTTATCAGATATATGATTTGCAAATAGTTTCTCCTGTTCAGTAGCTTTTTGTTTTTTGATGGTTCCTTTTGCAGCTTTTTAGCTTGATGTCATCTTACTTGCTTATTTTTCCTTTTGTTGCCTTTGCTTTTGATGTCAAATCCAAAAAAATGATCACTAAGACTGATGTCAAGGAGTTTTTCCCTATGTTTTCTCCCACTAGTTTTATGGTTTTAGGTCTTACAATCAAGTCTTGAACACATCCTGAATTGATTTTTGTGTTGGTGTAAGATAGTAACCCAGTTTCATTCTTTTGCATATGGCTGTCAAATCCTGATAGTTTGACACCATATACTCGTTGTGTGTGTGTGTGTGTGTGTGTGTGTGTGTATCTTGCTCATATTTTAAGTGTAATTAAGATGGTGTTGAAAAAAGAGCACTCTCACCTCATTCCATGTAGTTGTGTAAAATTCTGAAATGGGTCTCTGCTATATTAAACACACGGCTACAGGGTCACCCAGGACATCATCACCAATTGGTAAAAAGAGGCAAAAAAAAAAAAAAGAATCACATGACAAGTTTCATAGGCCAGTCTTGGCAGTATTGTATGTGAAACCCACACACATTCCCTTGGCTAGTATGCAGCCATATTTCACATCTAAATAAAAGAAGGCCCAATAAAGGAATCTGAGCATGTGCCTGGTTGAAAAGGGAAATGGAAGCTGTGATCAACTAACTGGCCCTAGCCATAGAAAGTTGGGAGCCCTTTACTAAATTTAAATCATAATGGCCTCTCATTGATCACTAACTTTCCCAGTACACCATCAATTACATTAATGCATACTTCCAATATTTCACAGCACTGGGCTAGATGTGTAGGACTATACCTGAGTTTAGGTCTCTAAGAGTCTCCATGGCTGCTTTGTTTTTTAGGGAAGAGCCTGACTTTCGAGTCTGCTGCTTATCACATTAACTTCTTATAAAGATGTTTATTACTTTTCAAATAAATTTATGAGAAAGCTATCTAGGAAAATTTGACCCATTTCTAACCCCTGACTCTGAGCCTAAGAATATAATTCTGCTTCAGTATTAAAAAGTCAATCATTCCCTTATCTAAATCAGCGACTTACTACAATAAATATATTTGATAAAGCATCTTAACTGCTGCCTTTTTTCTATAGATCTGTGTCCATCATGAAAATAGGATCACTCTTTTAAAGCACTTGGAAAATGTCTCTTTCAATGAAAACACCAATAACACAGCTTCATTTAAATGCATTTTCCATCTCCTTTGTAACATGTAAATTTTTATCACATGGAAAATATGTAGAAATAATTTATTTGTTGCAATTCTTGATCCTAATAGATCTAAAGTTTCTTTTAGAGATACTGGCTATTTTTCATATAAAATGAGTAATTATGATTTAGGTTTTCTGACAAATTAAATTTTCAAATATGCTCCAAAAAGAAAATGATTAACAAATATCATAGCATTCGGATTCATTATTTGGGCTTATGATCTCAAAATGAATCAAGAATTAAAGAGGGTTTAAGAAATTTGATCCAAAATTCCTGAGATAAGCTTCTACAATATTTGGGTTTTTGTTTTTTTTTTCCAGTGTGTATTAACTGACCAGGGTAAATATGGTTTGACCAAACATCTACTTGGTTAACCCCAGAATTAAATGAGTTTTCTCTTACAGTCATATTTTTCAGTAGAAGATAATAATGAATCAACAATAAAAAAGATACTCATTATGTTTAATTCCCTAGTCCTCAGAAAGCAAACTCATAATTGTTTTCACACTTTTCTTAAATGAATTTATAGTAGGAAAAATTTTACATCAGCCTGGTGTGGTCTATGTAGGTAGAAATATTTATTTCAAAGTACATTTCAATGAAAGTAAAATATATAAAAGACAATGTTCAGATCTTTATCCTCAGCAAATATGCTTTGAGAATAAAAAATACAATAGACAAGTTACAACAACTACACAGATATCAGTTAGCACACATCCAATATATGTGCAAATTTTACATGGTTTATATCATCCTAGAGTAGCAGAAAATGCTTCATTATGGACAGAAATTATCTCATAATAGAACATTCATCACTTATATAATACAAGCCCTTTCAGAACAGACCAAGCACACTGTTACAGCTCAAAGGCAACTTTTGAAAGGACTAACACTGAAGGTTATTTTTGCCTTTCTCATTTTCTAAGATTTTGCAAAAGCACAGAAAAGTTCTAGCCATTACTTTTCTCTATTATGTGTGAGGAAATTGAGTCAGAAAGCTAATGATTTCATCTGTCATATGAATTTCACCGTCTTTAAGTAATATTAATAAAATTATGGCATTTTCTTATTGTGCTTTTTGCATGATGAAGTGATAGAGGACTTGGTTCATCTTGAATGGATCTGAAAGATAATTGGACATGTTTTGTAACTGTCTAAAATAGGGGCCAGCTAACTGTGGTTCATGGGTGAAATTGAGCCATCTACCTAATAGTTTTAGTATGTACCACAAACTAAATTTTTTTTTACATTTTTATTGTCTAAAAATATCAGACTCTTTCATGACAAATAAGTATTTGAAAATCTGGTGACCAAAAATAAAACTTTACCAAAATATAGCTACACTCATTCATTTATATATTGTTCTGTGACTGCTTTTGAACAAGAATGGCAGAGTTGAGTAGTTGTATCAGAGACTATTTGGCCCACGAAGCCTAGATATTTAATGCTTGATCCTTTCTAAAAGAAGTTCACTGATTTCTCATCTAAAGCAAAATGGAAGTTAAAGCATTTCTCACTCAGAAAAATAGGGTTCAGTAGGGGAACGGCAATACGTGATCTGAGACCAGTGTAATGTGCGTGGCACTGTGTCTCCTACATGAGATGATTAAGACAAGTTTGCATTTTACATAAACTCAGCTAAGACACAACAACATTAACCTGATAAGTAATTCCTTACACCTTCAACTTCTGAATGCCCAAAGAAAAGCAAGGGAAGAGAGGATGTGGAAGAAAATAAAATCATATAGATTCAATCTGAAATGATTTATAGAAAAAATTATAAACATAATTATTATCTAATAACATAAAATGAATGCATTTCACGTGGCTATCTTTTACCTTAATCTGCAAAAAATAAATGCTGATTTGGTACAAAGGATATTTGTTTTATGACAGCAACAGTTTGAAACCCTTTCTTAGGGGAATGCATAGCATATTGCATATGAGAAATGTGTGTGAATTTTATAACTTGGTGTCTATGGTTAAGCAAAATCGAATAAGATAACACAAATATATAGACATCTGAACAAATGGTAAAGAACATTATCTCTGTGGTTCAGTGATGTGGCTTAAATATCTTTATCCATCATTGAAACCTATAGACTTCCAGTATTAATTTAGACTTGCTGACAGTTGTGTGGGAAGAATGGTGTCAAAAATACAGCCATACACTTTTCACCCCTTAGTTAAACGTCACTCACATTTTCCAACACGAGCCTTTTATTGACTGAGCTTTCACCTCGGAGGTGAAGATTAGCAGCTCAGAATGCCTGGTTGTTCTCGATTGGTTATTTGTTTGATGCAGAGTCAAATAAATGCTTAAGTCAATCAAGAGATTTCCAATTGCTTTTGAATTTGCAGGGTGCAAATAAAACTTTGCCTTTGAATGGATAGCAGATTTAACTTCAGATTACAAGACACACATCTATGTCATTAAAAGTACTATTTTTCAAATTGTTCCTATGTAGAAAATAAGGTTAAAAAAAGTGAATTCTGGCCAACATTCTGACATATTTTTCCCATAGGGATTTAGAACAAAATTGTTGCCATTAGTTCATAATGTGAATTGGCGCCTCAGGATATTTTTAGGGAAGAAAAACTTTAAAACAAGTGAGAAATCATATCCATCTAAAAAAGCTACAGGCAAAAGGTGTTATGCTTTGTGACAAACTAAGATGTAGCTCTTAAATAAGTGATTCCCAGTTTTCGGTCCTACACTTCTCACTTTCTATCATACGTTCTGGATATTACAAGTAAACTGTCTCTAAAGAACATTGTTTACCAAATGAGTACCCATGGTGACTACAAACAAATGACCCATCCTTATATTCTAAACATAAACCATGTAAAAGATGTACATGGTAAAGTCTAAAAATAAGGTTCTGAAAAAATTGGCTTATATTTTATAGCTTGTCACCATTAAACACTGATATGAAAATAGTTGGGACCTACTGTAAAATATCTTTTGAATAGTGCATTCAGAGCTGATATGTTCAGAAATACAACCTGAGTTAATACCATGATTCTAATGAGTTTATTGAGTCATTAACTCCACTCTCAGGCTTTTTGTTTGTTTAACTCTTGGTAAGTGATCCCAGCTGAAGTATGAAAGCCCAGATTTAACCTCTCTCTTAACCAGGCCAGCCAAGTGATGTTGAGATGGTTGATTGTAGCTATAGAAGGAACATATTAGAACAAATGAAAGCATCAACTAACCCATTACTAAGGGCTTACTTTGTGCTTGGTCCTGTTTTACATAAATACTATTAGCAGCCCTAACATACGTACTATGAATAACCTCATTTTACAGAGGAGGACAGAGATATTTAGAAAAGGTAAGGAGTGTTGTCAAGATTACACACTAGTAAATGGCATGGAAATAAAGAATGATGTGATCCGGCTACTCCAACATTTTACGTAAAACAGTAATTAATACATACTCTTCTTCACAGATTTTAGTACTGAAATATTTTGGATTTATTACAAAAGGACTCAGTACACTAACATTAGATTTATAGGAGTACATTTATTGACAGAAGATCTATAAGAAAAAAAATAAGTCTCAGACTTGCTATGCATATTAGTCATTAACGTTTTGAATTTCTACAGTATGACTGGGTTAGGATGTTGGAATCAGAGAAATGATAGAGTCCCAAGTCCACCTCTTACTAGCACTGGGACATGAATCACTCTGAATGGGTTTCTCCTCCAATCAAGTCAGCATGATGAAAACATGCATGTCATATTCTTATGAGAATTAAAGAGGAAATATAATTAAAATGATCTTTATAAAATGTAAAGTGCATAGAATTACAAGTTGTAGATACATAAATATCACATAGTCATATCTAATAGGAAACATTCTATCAACAAATGCATGGTCTTATTTATATACATGTCAGTTTTTATTTTATTCTGATATCCCTCAGTATTTCCTATTATAGAATAAGGTCCTCAAAACTGAAAATTAAAAAAAAAAAGGTCAGAGTGTCACTAGTATAGGTATTGACAACCAAGGTATTAGCATTACTTGGCTGCATTTCTGTGTAAGTTCTCAAGTTTTATCACAAAAGTTGATTTTTGTGAAAAGGGATTTCAGAGGCCATTTCTGCAAGTGATGGTGTCAACTGGAGTTTTAAAATACACATGATGATTTCTTTAAATGTATATTCCATGAACAACTGGAGCCTTTGGAAAGTATCAGTTGTTCACCCAGTGAGAAAATACTATTTAATCCATAAATGCAAGCCAGGTGTTTTTTTGTTTGTTTTTTAAATTAGATGCTATGACTGATGGAAGGTTTGGGTGTGAACCTTCTAGTGGCTGGTGCTACACTTTGCATATAATTTCCAGTATTTCTTTTCTCCATAATTGTGAAACCTTTCTTATTGTTGTGCCCAATTCGTGAGTCCCCTGAGACCCCCAAGGAGCCGACACCGATGCAAGTACATAAGGGTCTTTATTACAAGCTCGAGCAAGGGCTCACTCGTCAACCGGTGTCGTGGCAGCAAGGTGAAGCCCTGAACAATAGTGAGCAGGGTTTTTATGGGGTAAGGGACGGGGGGTGTTACAGTGCACACATTGTACATATAACATCATCACATAAGCACCAATTACAATTGTATAGTACCCATGGTAACAGCTTTGACCATTCAGTATCTGTGAGGTGTTCATTACTTTTGGTGGGACCCAATCATGACTTTTGAGAATCCTTTGAAAATGACCAATTATGAGGTGAGTTCAAAGGGCCCACGTGGGATTCAGGCAAGCGGTGAGAAATTGGCTACTTTGTATAAAATAACTGTTTGCAGTTCCCAGCCTTGACTCAGACCATAGGAATGTTTTTTTGATTAGCTGATCTAAGGGCGGTCCGAGGATGGCTTTAGCCTTGAACAGTCTGAGGCTTTTCCTGGAACTGGGACTGGGGCTACGTGCAGCCCGAGGTTGCTCTTAATGGAGGACTTAATTTTAGGCTCTTCAGTTATAAGCTACAGGTTGGCAATCCATGACAAGTTTACAGGGCAAAATAAGTGTGAGTGGCTCTTCGCTGCTAGTTCAGTTAACGGCACAAACATACAGGAACAATAATTAGCATCATCCATTCACAGCTAAAATATCTGCTTTTGCACTGAAGTTCTGAATTATTTAGGCAACAGATTGAAGATGAAGAGCAAGAAAGGAAAGGAAAGAGAGTGATTCATTTTCCCACACACTTAGCCATCTGGATGTGCCTGCTTTCTTTACATTTCTTAGATCTAGTCCTCTGTGGACCTGTGTGTTCTCTTATAAACAATATATCTTTCTAGTAAGCCTTTAAAATCAACTTTGGTGAGACAGAAGAAGTGAGAGAGGGCACACGTTTATTATTATTATTTAAAGTACATCTAACGGGCTTGAATTTGCAATGCTGAGATCAAGAGTTGCATGCTCTACTGACTAAGCCAGGCAGGCACATCAAGAGAGGGCAGAAATTTAAAGAAATTTTTAAAAGTATGTCCTTGGAGGGGCGCCTGGGTGCCACAGTCTGTTGAGCATCTGGCTTTGGTTTAGGTCACGATATAGCGGGTTTTGGGTTCGAGCCCCAGGTCAGGCTCTGTGCTGATAGCTAGCTCAGAGCCTGGAGCCTGTCTTTGGATTCTGTGTCGCCCTCTTTCTATGACCCTCCCCTGCTCACACTGCCCACCCCCCGCCTCAAAAAATAAAACCTAAAAATAATGTTTTTAATGTGTCCTTGGAAAGAATAAAGGCTGCACTGTTGTATGGGTAAAGGACTGATGGTCGCTACTGTTTGGGATGAGAAATGATAATTTGCAAAATAACTTTTTAAATGTTTGTTTATTTTGGGAGTGGGGGAGGAGAGGCAGAGAGAGAGCAGGCTCCACACTGTCAGCACCGAACTGGATGTGGGGCTTTATCTCAGGAACCATGAGATTATGACTTGAGTCAGGCACTTAACTGATTGAGCCACCCAGGTGCCCTGAAGAACTCAAGTTCTGCTCTTGGCCTCTTTCATATTACCCTGGATGATCTTTCCTGACCCCACAAACTCAGTATGCCTTTTATTTTGAAATTGAAAAGCAAGAAGATAAATATTGACCTAATTTGATTATTGGGTAGGAATAAAGATGTGTATATGATTTTATAGCCAGTCAAATTGTCATTTAAATAATATGAAGGCATGAACTCATAAAAATAGTAGCATGGTGGTTTCTGAGGGCAGAGAGTGGGGTAAATGAGCAGATGCTGGTGAAATGGTACAGGCTGCCAGCTGTAAGATGAGTAAGTTCTGAGCATCTAGCATACAGCATGGTGACTGTAATTAGCAATACTGTACTATTCACTTGAAAATTGTTGATAGTAGATCTTAAATGTTACTATCACACAAAAGGTAATTATGTGAGAGTACGGAGGTGTCAGTTAACCTCATTGTGCTAAACACTTTGCAGTATGTATATGGATCAAATCATCATACTCTATACTTAAACTTCTATGTCAATAATATCAAAGCTACAAAAAAAGGTAAGATCAATATGGGAGAAATAACCTGACTTGTATATTCTGGGTTATATGCCCACTCATGAGAGACCAGGATGACAGTCTGCTGCAAAATGAAAAATATAGCCAGAGTATATAACCCTCCAGACCATGTATAATCCCAAAATATAGCATCATGGTGGATAGCAGCCAGGATTCAAGAGAAATAGTCAATAACTGGATCCAGAAATTTTAGATCTTTCCCCTCTTAGGAAGTAATAGATCAAGCAGAAAAATAGAGTTAAACAAAATCTGAACAATATAAAGAAAATGATTAACCCGATAAAGACTATACATCTATGAAGATACTTTAAAGCAAAGAAAATAAAATATATTCTGAATGGGGAAATTTATTCCATGTTCTTGGGTGAAACAACTTTTTCAGTTTCTCCCAAATTAATCTATACATTTAATAAAATTGTGAAAATAAACCTACCAGATGAGAACAGGCAAAGTCTATTTTCTCAGAGCTGTTGTACAAAGGAGTCAGCCACCACCACTGCCAGTGTTTTGGCAGAGACTCAAAAGCAGGCAGAAAAGTGGGAAAGCTTTATAGTGGAAAAAAAAGGGAAAGCTTTAGGTATATCCTTATTAGAGGCTGGTGTGGTAAAACCACAGACTAAATAGAAGAGTAGTATCCTGTGTGATTGGTTAGGGGTACATATTTGGCTTTCCATGATTGATCATAAGGTAGGACTAAGGACAAAAATAAGGAAAGCTATGTTTATTAACCAAGTCCTGGGTCTTTTGGGCCAATTGTTACAGGGAGTACTATTGGTTTCTTTGTTTACTAGTGATAGTGGTCTGACTGGCCACATAAGAGGCTAACTTCTATAGACAATGGGTTCATTTCCTGAACTGCTTACTGCAGACTGTGGGTGCAAATACTGTTTTAGGTATGATCTGGACATTGTATATTCAGTCTTTCACAGTCAGAATCAATGACTGATGAATTTTAGGAGCGATTCTAAGAAATTTATTTAAAAATTTGTGTTGAAGAACTAAGGAGAACTAATTTAATTTCAGAAATGAATAAGGAGGAAAGATTTATGGTAAAATACATTCTAAATGTTATATTAATAAAAATAATATGCTAATGACAGTATGACTTAAAAACACAAATGGAAGAATATGGTTATTTCAAAAATGGTTCCACATATATTTGGGAAATTAATTCCCCATAATTAAAATGACACAATGAACAATTTATAAAGGACAAGTTATTTCACAGACAGCATCAGGAGAATAACTTCACTAAGGAGAAGATCAAACTGAACTCTAATTTTGAGCATAGAAGTGTCAAAAATAAATCTACAAATTTAATAGGCATTGAAAAGAGAAAATAACTTCTATAAAAGTAGAAACTATAAAGGTAGCACAAAAATTAATTCTTCTTATGAGGCAAAGGGAAAAAAGAGCAATTTAAATAAATATAAGACTTAAAGAAGATACTTGCATTTCTAAGTTTAAAAAAGAACAGTAATGGATAAAATCTAAAATTAGCCAGGTTATCAAAAATAAAATAAGACTCCAATTAGAAAGATTAGCAAGGAACACCTTAAGAGGCAGTTTATAAATGAGAAAAGCCCAAATACAAGGATGTCCACAGATGCTCAGTTTCATCAAGAAAGAAAAAATATATATATAGATCCCTCTCCCCTAGCAAATTGGCAAAGATTAGAAAGTGTATCTACCAAAATGTTGGTGGGCTTGTAGGACGCCTTATGTACTATTAATCTGAGTGTAGACTGGCGCAGCCCTTCTGAGGAGCAATTTGACAGTGCTTAGTCAAAATCAGTACATATATAGAGACCTTGTGATACTCCAATTGCCATCTGGGAGTATGCCCCAAGGAAATATTTACATAACAACACAGTTATATGAGGATGTTGCTGGAGGTTTTGTTTACACATCAAGGAGTTGGGGAGGTCATTTAGATAGCCATCTCTCAGGGAATGACAAAACACAGTAGATACCCATTCTGGAATACCGCATAGCCGTAGAATAAACATAATAAACGTATACACAGCAATGTGGAAAAAGCAAATTTCTGAGTTAAGTAAAAATAGAATGAATTTATGGAAAACAAACTATAAAATGCATTTGTAAGAATGTGTATAAATCAAGTGCCCTACCCACATAAAAACAGTTGCATATGAGAGAAGATAAGAGTAGGGATGAGTTAAAAAGAAATGATCAAATTAATAAATGGAACTGGAGGGACGAATGCAAGCCAATGATGAGAGTGTTTTATTAACTAGGGATCTGTAGTAACTCAGATTTATACACTTGAGGCCGTAAGTAAGTGCGTATAAACTAAAAGGATTTATTCTGCCTTGCCTAGCAAATAGCAAATTACTCCTGGACTCTAAGCAGATAGGGGTGTGGTCAGAGTAAGGGTACTCGCAGTGTCATTCTCAGTAGCCCTGAAGATTACACAGGAAGGCACAATACCAGGGCCTGTACGAGAGAAAATTAGAGGCTTTTTAACATATGCTGTATTATGTATTATATGCTCTAATTATTAACATAATGCTGTAGGAATGTGACAGCGAGTCACTTTTTCTTTTACCTGGAAGCGGAGACAAACTAGTTAAAAAAGCCACAGATCATCTTACCTGATCAACATCAGCCATCATCCAAACTGAAAGCCTATGGATGGATGGGTACGGGGGTTCCAGGCTATTCAAATGCTCCCTCTGATATCCTTCTGGGTTGTGAATCATCTTGGTTAACCTGGTAGCATAGCAATATTATCAATAGTAGCCCTTAGATTCAGCTCTTTGCAGAAAGAGACAGATTTTATAGAATATTTTTTTTAACTTTTCTAGAAATTTAGGAAAAGTAACATTCACTTCTAAGTATTTTAGAACTGTAGATTTTGCACAACTGCACCTGCTTCATCTTAGTATTGTCTGTCAACAAATGCATGCATCATTTAGTCTTTAATTCCATCAACAGCTATTAATTATTTGAGCCTGACACTCTGTTGGGTGCTAAGAGTATGACTTTGAAAAATGTGTAGTCGCTTTCCATGAGGAACTCACAGATATAGGTATTTTTTATGCACAAAAATCAGAGCCAAAATCATAAATAGGAAAAAAAATCTCAGCAGGTAAGATGAAGGGACTACGCATAGAGAAGAGCATGTGCAAAAACAGAAGTTTGAGAGTTTGGCTTCTTTACGGAATGTTGAGAATATTTTCCAGCAAGAGGGATCGGTACTTACGAGGCAGTTTGGAAAGGGATATAGTTAGCACAGTTGAGACTGGCTTATAAATAGTTTTCAATGCCATCATCATGTATCTCAACCTCACTAGAAGAAAATGGAAGACTTATCTTGAGTTTTAAGCAGAGAGTGACACGATCCACTTTACAGTTCGAGCAGTAATTTTGGCAACACATCCTTTCTAGGCTGAGATTTAGAGTATAGTGTAAATATGGGCAGAGGGCTAAATAATAAGTGCATTACATCTCAAGAAAATATGCTCTTATTATCTTGCCATTCACCCCAAGTACTCATTAACACATTCCTTCAAAATCAACTCCTATCTCATGGACATATCCCAAATCCTAAATATCAAACCATTCTAGCTCTGTAGGAGGTTTTGTTTTGTTTTGTTTTGTTTTGTTTTCTGTGCTCATCTATTGTCTAGGGCTTATTTCTGCTACTGCCCTTTTATTTGATATTTTTGTATTGGTTTTGAAAACAATAATTAGATTCCTGTGTTTGGTCTACAAAACCATTTTACCCTGAGTATGGCAAGGAAAAAGAGATCTGTGTCTTTCTCGAAAACAGTTTTATTCTTCTTTCTCAAATTTCTGCACTTTTGCATAAAAAAATAAACAAGAGGGAGTCTGAGAAAGGAGAGGGACTTGAAAGAGAATGAAGGCTCATCTTGGATCTGTGAAATCTGACAAAGTGTATTGAAATAGAAATATTTATGCTGTTTGCTATGCAGGTTAATATTGTGGTATGCCTAAAAGTCCTGGAAAACTTTTCTCTGTTATATAGAAGTTCAGCAAGACTTTATTTAGCTTTTTTTTTTTAAGAAAGAATGTATAATATTTTGTTTTTGTGTCCACAAACTTACCCAGATATAGCTAGCTTATTATTTAGATACAGACCTTGATTTGCTGCCACTAGTCTGGCACAAAAATTTTTATAAGAATAATTTTGGATGAGAAACAATGTCATCAATAAGAACAAACAAATATATATTTTATAGGCCCTGTTCCAAGAATCCCTGCTACTGTTTATGTGGCTGTTTCACGCATCAGTATTATTAGATGATAATGAGACAATATAATAGGTTATGTTACAAAATGCTAATCATTTACTGCCACTTTATGGGTTTTTATTCAGATAAGTTTTTTAGAAATGTTAGAAAATTCATAATAAAAACCTTACGAATCTATTCCTTCCTCTTTGGCAACACCTTGCATGTAAACCATGCCTGCCTTGCCTTTATGTATTCATGTATCATGTAAAGTATAATTTCATTTCACTTATCAATATTATGGTCATTTTCTCATATTGTAAAAAAATTCTTAAAAGCATACTTTTATGGATACAGATTATTCTATAATAATGGACACTCTAATTTGAAATTTTTCATAGCATAGAGATTATGAACCTGAGCTCCAGAGCCAGATACCTGAGCTTTTATTTTCCTTTTTATTATTGTTATTTTTTTTTTTTAGAGAGAGAGCACAAGCTGGAAAAAAGAGCAAAGAGATGGAGGGAGGGAAGGAAAGAGAGAGAGAGAGAGAATCCTTAGCAGGCTCCACAGTTAGCATGAAGCCCAGTGTGGGGATTGACCCTATGGCCCTGGGATCATGACCTGAGGGGAGATCAAGAGTCAGTCACTCAACCGACTAAGCCACCCAAGTGTTCCAATACCTGAGCTTTAATTAGCACCTCACCATGACTGATGTGAACTTGAATAAATTCCTTAACCTCTCACTCTCTCAGTTTCCAAATATGAAAACTAGCAGTAAAATGAATACCTGCACCATACAGTTGTTCTTCTAATTAGATAGTTTTATATATGCAGAGCAATTTATATATCCAACAACACCTGGATATGATACAGACTATATAAATAATAGATATCATTATTTATTTTTTTAGATCCCATATTGATAGCCATTTGGATTGTTTCCAACTTCACAGACTTTTGAATAACAATATGCTTAACAAATTTGAGTATAAATCTGTCAAAGAATATCACAGCCAAATAATTTGTAATTTTGATATATACTGCAAAATCACCTTCCAGAAAAGCTACAAAATTTATACTATCATCTGTCAGGTTGGGAGAGATTGCTTGATAAACATTAACATGCCTCATAATTAAGTAGAATACATTTTATTGGCAGAAAAATTAAATATTTTGTTTGTAATCTATACTTTTATTTTTAAAATTTCCTAGTTATATCATTCCTTTTTGATATTTTCTTTTAGACATACTTTTAATAGTTTTAGTATTCTACAGATATTTAATTTATTTTATTTATTCAAAAAAATCATCTAAGGATATTTTTCCAGTTTATATTTGAATGTCTTGAGTAGGAATTATCTGCCTCACTTATGCTTTTAGTTTGTGCAGACATTTAATATTGTTTTCCTGACTTAATGTTTTCTTGGCATATTTGTGATCATTAGTTTATCATCTTATATAATTTATTCGTCTTCTGTGTTAGACCATGTCTTGAAAGTACCAGACATTTGGACTTTGTTTCAGGTTTGCTCTACCTTCTAATATTGAAATTTAACTCATTCACTTTTATTACTTTAGTTTAAATACTTGTCCTTGAATCTGTCATCTTTTTTGTCTCGGTGTTAGATGATTTACTATTTATTCATTTCTTTTTAATTTTGCTAAATACAACTAACGCCTGCCTTTCCCCCTTTCTTCTCCCTGTGAGAAATTACACCCATTAGTATAATGGTTATTATTAGTTACATCTTTTTAAAAAATCTAATTTCAAAGTTTTTACTGAAACCCTATCAGGTCTTCTGGTTCAAAATAATCTTTGGCTAAAGTCTTTGCCAGAATTTCTTTAGTTTGACACTAAAATATGTATAAAAATGAAAACAATCCTTGCCAGGAAAAAGGATTCTAGAATATTTGAAGATTGTCCACTACCTGTGAGTATGATCTTCCTGCCATAGGTGTAACTCAGGAACCAGACAGAGAGAGAAAAGGGGAGGTTTTTTTTTTTTTTTTTTTTTCCCTATGTTCCCTTCTCCATGTCTAAATTTTACAAAAGCTCAGACACTGAGCTACGGGAAGATTAGATATGGCTGCTCATAGAAAATGAAAGAAATATGATAGACATAAGCAAAAAATGTTTCACCTTTAGAAGTGAAAGAACAGATGAAAAAGAAATTAGCATTTACAATAAAAAAGCAACCTAGCCAATGAGACACAGATACTGCAGGGGCTTGGACCAGCAGCAGTAAGGCTTTCACCTTCCAGGCCCAAAGATTTTGATTCTCAGTAATTGAAGCAGAGAATGTGGAGTAGACCATAGACATGTGCAATTTTATATTGTTCTTGACAATTTTTTTTACTGCGGGAATAATAGTCGTCAATACAGACCATTACCAGACCTGACACTATGCATTCTCAAGTACAAAAATACCTTGGAGCAGGGGGGTGGGCATGGGGGACACACAATACATTCCCAATTTATCAAGAAGGAAGCAGCAAATATTTTGATTATAATACATTTCAAGCAGATCGGCCTCTTAGCTAGAAATATGTTTACTTGAAAAAAATATGTGTGCTGGCATCAAAGAGATGGACTCATAGAAGAGATTAAAAGTGAGTAAGTTAGGAGTGCCAGGATGGTTCAGTCAAGTAAGTGTCCTACTGATGATTTCAGCTCAGGTCATGATCTCACAGTTCATGTGTCAGGCTTCAGCTTGGGATTCTCTCTCTCCTCCCCTCTCTCTGCCTCTCCTCTGCCTGCACTCTCTCTCTTTCTAAATAAATAAATAAATAAGCAAAGTTTAAAAAAATAAACATTAGCAAGAACTAGAGCTCTGAATTTGAGGCTGCATATAAATGGACATAAATGCAAAAATTCTATTTGGAATGCTTTATTAACCTGGCATTTCCAATTGACATAACCTATACATCAGTGTATGCCATGAAGATCAATCAGAGTTGTGTAAGACCATCAGAGGCTGTGCAGTTGATCTTTGGGAAAACTGGAAGAAGGAAACACCTCTTCTGACACCTGCCAATATCTCTGACCTCATTCAGCAAGTATATATCTCATGCCGTTAATCTCTAGGGTTTTTCATTAATGAGAGTCAACTTCAAATCTTCCCACACTGGTTTCCTAAATGTGAGTCTTGTGGGGCAAAATGGATGATGGTGATTATTATGAACATGGTAATAAAGCCCACCATTTAATGAGACCCATATATGTACCTAGTTTTGTGATGTTACTTACATATCCTGCGAATTAAATCTCCCAACAGTGCTATTATTATCTCCATTTCATAGGTAAAGACAATGCTTGTGAGAGAAAATGTAAGTAATTCACAGTTACATAGTTATAAAGAAATATAATTGGGATTTAACACCGTTACTTACTCCAAAAATCGGGATTTCTACCTCTTACGTATCATGGCCCGTGGTGCCACGCATATCATGTACAGTCAGTTGATACCACCTGTTTGCTCTCCATTAGGTTTGGTTACATTCCCAGAATGGAGAAGGCTTGTTGACAAAAATGTGCCCTCTCTAAATCTCCAGGAAAACATTTTAACTAAGTTACATCTCCAGTTTATTGCTATTATGAGGTAGGTCTTTCACAAAAATTCAAAGTTCCTTCCATTGTGTTATCCTACACAAAGTATAATTGTATTTTGCTTCTGTTGCATTGAATCATAGCCTATTTTTTTAATCCCTTAAGGAAGACTGGAATGTTTCTAATGATAAGCTGTTAGGAAAAATTAGTTTTCTATCAGCGAGATATTATTTGTATTTAAGTGCTAAGGATCAGCTCATTTACTAGAGTGTGAACCTGATTTGCCATTTTCCCACATCTTCTTTCTGGTCTTCCCACTAGTATCAATGAAACTGGCCTGTATATTTTTATTTTTAATGAAACATGACAATTGGAACACATGAGTTAAAAATAAAACTGTTTAGTAGAGTGAATTATTTGAATTTTAGTAGGAAAGTCTGAAAAATTGTTCTGTAATTCAAGAGAATATACCCACAAGTGAGGATGTGGGGCCCCAAAGAGGGATGGCAAAAGGTGCAACTTGAAACAAAAGAATAATCCCTATTTATATATTTGTCTTGAATTCTACCTCCTCCTAAGATTTAAACCTGCATATGCTTTCTGCCTATTTAAATATTAGTAGGGAAAAGCAAGAATAAATATATGTACAAACTTTCTTGTATCAAATTTGGCCGTTATAAACAATTTCATGATCCCTTCTAGTCTTTCTGGAAACATCTCTAAGCAAAGACTTACAGGATATTGCATCTCTTACTGTAATCATTCTGAGGTCCAGGATTTTAACTGTGTTGTGGTATCTTAGATTGATTAGTATCTTTGGGTTGAGCCAAGCTAACCAAACTCTTAAGAGATTACAAAGTAAACTAGAATTCCATTATATTAACAGATATATCTAAAGCACTATAATATTTTACTGGCTGACCAATAAAATTTCTTTCCTCTGAGAAACTACGTAATTAACTGGTACATAATAAAATAATTGTGTATTGAGCATCATTTTAGCTAAGAGAGAGTTCGTTAACTAACTCTATGACTAAAATCCTAAAAGCCTGATACATCTATTTCTACCATTTGGTGTCCTGGATTCTTTTTCTGAGACTGTTATGAAATTTTTACCACAAACTGGGTGGCTTAAAATAATAGGAATGAATTCTCTATACACTCTGAAGGACAGAAGTCTGAAATCAAGGTGTTGCAGGGTCACACTCTATCTGGAGGCCCCCTTCATTGTCTCTTCTCGCTTCTGAAGGTTGTAGGTATTGAGTGCCTTCCTTGGCTTGAGGCAACATCACTCTATCTCTGTTTCTATATGCACATCACTTTTCCCTGTGTAGAATTCTGTCTTCTCTTCTATGTCTTATAAGGACACTTGTTATTGGATTTAGGTCCTATCGGAATAATTCAAGATAATTTCAAGATTCTTTTTTTTTTTTTAACTTTTTAATGTTTATTTATTTTTGAAAGAGAGAGACAGAGACAGAGCATGAATGGAGGAAGGGCAGGGAGGGTGGCTAGCAGAGAGAGAAAGACAGACAGAACCAAAGCAATCTCCAGGCTCTGAGCAGTCAGCACAGAGCCTAAGGCAGGGCTCGAATTCATGAGCTGTGAGACCATGACCTCAGTAGAAGAAGTCAGGTGCTTAACCTGACTGAGCCACCCAGGGGCCCCTCATCTCAAGATGATTAATTACATCTGCAAAGTCACATCCCCAGTTTCAAGGGGCATAAACATTTTTTTAAAACACAGAATACTTCATGAATCTGTCTTCCCTGCCATGCTAATCTTCTCTGTAGTGTTCTAATTTTAATGCATGTGCTGAAAAAATGAGCACCACTAACATTATTTTTTGAGATCATCATTCAGCCCACTACAGGCATCCTATACTTGAGAGCTAGAGTATCAAATGGCCATTTGTCCAGGTGCCTCTTCCTCTGCAGTGGATAGTATCAAGAGTACATAAATCCTGGGCTCCTTTTTCTTTGACCTCTTTTCTTGATTTTAAGTAGAACCTCCCTCTTTTATTAACTCACTTGATATATTTTTAGAAACTGAAAGACATAGTATACAAGAAAGTACATGGTATAAGATAAGTTTGTAGAGAGGGAGACTGAGTAATGTAGCATCTTGGAAGCCACAGGAAAAAATAGGAACTTTATTCCAAGTATGGTGGAATACTTATAACTAGTGAAACTTATCTATAACTTTACCCATGTTGAATTATGAGTGTCCTTATACATATCTCCATATATGTAAATGGCTAGGCTTAAGAGAACACTATTTCTTGTCTAGATGCAACACTGGAATTTTCAATGCTGGACAAGTTGAGAGTAACTTCCATGGGAGCCAATGCAAATGAAAAGAAAATATGTTTATATTGCTATTTCCATGCCTTAGAGTTCAGTTTTTCCATTCCTCTTGCTAAGGTGCTAACTGATGTTGATTAAAGGATGAATACATGGTTGCTTTTGCAGAGACAAGGTGGTCAGGGTGCAGAAACTGTCAGCATTTCCAATTTTGCTACTCTCTCTTGACTTCTGAACCTCACATACTCTGCATTTTGTGTTGTGGACCTCAGAAGGTACTACAACACCTTTCCCCTTCCTCTCCTAACTCCTACTTCATCGATACACAATTTTTAAGCCAAAATTGTCAGGCCATCACAATGATGGTTTTTCTCAAGCCATCATCTGTTCCTCCTTTGTGAGTCTTCTCCCAAGCCATACTGTTACCGGTACACAATCCATCTCCTTAACTTAAGCAGCTTCTAGAATCCTGTTCCATCCCCCCCACCCCACCACTAGTCAATGATAAATTAGAACAACCCTACATCTAAACCAGCCCTTTATTTCTCTGCCTAAATACCTAAATATTCATGTTCTTGAACTTCTCTTTCACTCACCACTTCACAAAATATACTGATTTCAGTGTTCATATATAATGTTAAGAGTTTATTTTATGTTACTGTTAAATGTTTGCACAGTTGTCTGGATGGAGCCCTCCATCTGTCCACACAAAGGAACAGACATTCCACATTATGTCAATGGGTTGTTCTAATGACATATGCACTCAGATGGAATGTGAAAATGAGGCTGCAGAAAGTTTGACCCATATGTGCAAAGAAAAAGAACATTTATGTTAATACTCACTATCTGACCATTAGAAGCATATTATTGATCAATCTATTGCAAGGTGTCACGAGTTTTATAGGAAGTAGAAGATATACCCTCTGACATTTGGGAATTTACAGAATAAATAAATGCATATCACCAGAAATAAGAAACCATACAGAAGAAATTGGAGACATCTGAGTATCTGTTGAGGTCAGGATGCATAAATCATCCACTGCAAGAGGGACCTCAAGAGTTTTGAGATGCCACAGTATGTGTGTGATGATGGTTGGGGGGAGGGGCTGCAGAAATTTGGCTGCAACACTAATAACTGTATATCCTGGAATTTCCTAGTTTTCAACTGCCAAATGGAGATGCTGAGGTCTTCTCTTTCCAGAACTACTATTAATATTAAATGGATTTATATATGCAAAATATATGGCATATATTTGCTTATATGTTAGTTCTCTGACATCTGCTCTTCCTCAAACAGAAAGTAGAGTTGGAGTCAATGTTACAAATTCAACATTACAACATATATGCCTTGAATATGACTATCAAGGTGGCTATACAAGCCATAGTCAAAAGAATGACAGGCATCTAACAATTTAGGGAAATATCCATGCATCTAGAAATATCACTAGTTTATTTTTAATCACAAAAATTATTGACATAAATAGAACAACATACCCAAGTAAATATATTCAAAGTTAACTTTATGATGTCTTCAGAAATAAACTTTTTAGTTTTTAGGGGATGGTGCCATCCAAGTGGCTCTTTCTTTTGTTAATGTTTCTTAAAAGAATTTAAACCAGTGATATTTTTGCATATAATATTGACCAACTTAAACACAGATATCCGGAAAACATATGGCATGCTGGTGACTAGACACTGCATGATTTAATTTGTATCTTTTGCGGTATATGATCATACAAAAATAGGCTTTTTATGCATTTGTTCTAGATTAATTAAGCTTGCTGATTACATTGTAATATTGAAATCATAAGGTCGTTTAGCAGAATGAATTTTCCTTTTTTAATTTTTTTTGGAGGGGGGTAGGATGCATCATTTCTTTGTTGTTGAAGCTCAGCTGCTGAAGTCATATAAACTTGGTATTGGTGTTGAAAACTTTTGCATCAGATTTTTCTAACATATGATATGCTCTATGATATGATGATTAAAGCCGTCCTTCATTAAAAAAAAATCCCTATCTAATCTATTCCAGTTTTGTTTGGTTTTCTATTGCATGAACCAGTTATTCTTATATTGGATCATTTTGGTTCTTTTCTATTTCCAGTAGTCTGAATTCACATACTTGAATCTACTTATAACTTTAATTTGCTTTCACTACGTCTAAAAGTTAATAATAAATAAATCGATTTTTAGACCGATTTATTGTTTCTTTAATTTTTTTTATGTTTTAATTTATTTCTGAGAGAGAGAGAGAGAGAGAGTGAGCAGGGAAGGTTCAGAGAGAGAGCAAGATACAGAACTTGAAGCAGTCTCCAGACTCTGAGCTGTCAGCACAGAGCCCGATGCCGGGCTCGAACCCACAAAGCGTAAGATCATAATCTAAGCCGAAGTCGGATGCTCACCCAACTGAGCCACCCAGGCGCCCCATTTATTCTGTTTTTAATATTTCTAACTTATATGTTGGTGTTATAATGATGCTATTTGCCTTTAAAACATACCATTTTTCTCAAATCTTCCTTTTTATCTAATGTTGCTTTCTTAACTATAGTTTGAGCTTTTGTTTTATGGCATTTGTATTCATATTAGCTAGTTATAAAGCATGGAATGATCCAAAGGCTTTACCATCTATTGTGTGATATTTTTCTAGTGTTTCTTTATGTTTTTTTCTTCCTTCCTTTCAATATATCAGGATCTCATGGTATAGTTCACAGAGAGAAAGAGAGCTGACCTCCGACCAGTGGAAACAGAGTCATGATTAGTCATTCAATGAAAATATGTCAGGTTTGAGCAAAGCTACAGATTGAGAATCTTCTATTTCTTGTGTTATAGCTACTCTTGTGTGACCAGGGAAATGGAGAATTTGGCAGGATAATCCAGTTGAAACAATATTCTCTGTTTTGAAAGATTTTTTGAAAATTCCTATCTACCTGACAGGTGATATTATTATATTATTTTTCTGGGAGGATTGATATGGATAATTTCTCCAATTCAGTGTTTAACTATTTGGCTTTCATTTAGTCTTGTTAGCAAGGGGCATTATGAGAATTGTCAGAATTTTGTCAACTCTTATGTAAAACTTCTATGAAATCACTCTTTGCTGTATTTGTACATATTATCCTTCTGGTCATCATCTTTAATGTATATCATAGGAGATTGTATAAGTTTTCTCTGTTGGTTGCTATGTTACTTTTTTTTTTTGTCCTTTTCTTATAGGCATCAGGGTAGGACAAGGCATCAGGGTAGGATATGATCCAAGGAATTTTCTATCTTCCAATTCAATGGTGAAACCTGCCTAAAAAATATTGTTTATTTCCCCAATATAAATGAGTTTCCATATCCTCTGCCACTTTGTAGGTTGGCTGCCTCCATATGTTGAGAAGAACTGTTTATTTACCAATTTCTCCAGCCCTAACCCCTTTCCTCATCAAATCAGTCCCAGCATGTTTTGAACACAAAGTGCTGAAAGATGGAATGTGCCCTGAAACTACCTCTCTTGACTTTATAGATTAATACAATTTCTGGTGTAGGCCCATGGGCATCTCAAGAATGTGAAATCTTAGAAACCATTTAATGTAAAAATCCCCTTGAATAAAAGCCTCCACCACTGCTTGACATTGTTAAATACTTTTCCTTAGATCTGTGTAGAGAATTCATGAACAGGAATGAAACATGAAAGGATAATTTAAGGTTTTCTATTGTCCACAGTTTGGTTTGTACAAAATATTTTATAGACAGAGGTTAGTTATCATAGGACACCTTTACTTAACTTGGCTTAATGAACAAATTCCACTTTTTTCTAGAGAAAATCCTGGGCATGGCAGACCATATGGAGGTATGGTTTGCTTTCCTTAGATCTGTGTAGAGAATTCATGAACAGGAATGAAACATGAAAGCATAATTTAAAGTTTTCTATTGTCCACAGTTTGGTTTGTACAGAATATGTTATAGACAGAAGTTAGTTATCATAGACAGCTTTACTTAACTTGGCTTAATGAACAAATTCCACTTTTTTCTAGAGAAAATCCTGGGCATGGAAGACCATATGGAGGTCTGGCTTGCATGATAAATGTAAAGTTAAATATGAAAATTTGAAGAGCTTCAGACATCATTTACATTTATTGACAATACACAGAGACTTCCTTAATAGATAAGTGGATTAGGTATGCATCATGATCTATCTGTAAATTGATAAACACTGAATCACATTCAAACCATTGAACATATAAATTCTTCTTTAAGGACCATCTTGTGACTTTTCATGTAAAGTTCCTTAAAGTGGGGATACTTGGGGAGACTGTTTTTGACTAGCTTGTGGAGTTCTTAGAATAAAAACATTACAATAATTACTATTAATATCTACAGCTTTTAATTTATTGAGCACTACACCTGGTATGCAAAGACTATAGAGGTATGTTTGATGAAACATTAATGAAACCTTGTTCTCATAACTATAAATACTATTATGAAAGTATTGCATTGATCATGACCTTTGAAAATCTAAGAGAAACTTACAAGAAGTACCATATTAAAAATGTTATGTCTTTTGAAGTAATTATATGATACTTTTTTGGAGGTCTTTGACAATCTTTCTTATTCTTTTCTCTGCCCCCATCTGCCCCTAACTTATGGAAATTATCTTTTATCATGTCCTTTTTATTTATAAAAACTACATAACTGTTAGACTTTTAATATTAAGACAACATAGGGGTGCTTGAATGGCTCAGTTGGTTAAGTGGCTGCCTTTGGCTCAGGTCATTATCTCATGGTTCGTGGGGTCAAGCCCCATATTGGGCTCTCTGCTGTCTGTGCGGAGCCCACTTCAGATCCTCTGTCCCCCTTTCCCTCTGCCTGCCCCCTTGTGTTCTCTCTCTCTTTCTCTCAAAAATAAATAAATAAAAATTCATAAAAAAATACTAAGACAACATAAATTCAAGGTATAGTTTTAGTCTTTCCTCTTACTCCATCCACAATTATAGCTCGCTCGCTCTCTCCATCCCTCTCTGCTTATTAAGATTTAAGGCCAACTGATAGAAGAAACTAACAAAAAGCTCCTTTTGTATCAATCAGCACTTTGTTTTATTTAGGTAAATTTTAAATCAGTTTTAGTAGCAAAGTTATTATTCATTGGGGAATAAAGATGATAAATGCTTCAAATTTTATACCTGGAGCAGGTATAAAATTTATTGTTCTTTGTCAAAAAATGTTTACATAATTAAAATAGTCTGAAAGGCTAAAAAAAATCCATCTAACTTTCCTTAGTACCTACTCTTACAAGACACCAATGCAAATGAATTGATGTTGGTTACCAGACAATAATTTACATTTTTAACATTTTTTTTTATGAGAAGTCACTGCAACTGTGGATTTTGAAAGCCCATGTAATAATTTAATTGCAGGATTTTGATTGTTGGTTTTTTGGATTCAATTTCTAAGATAGAGCTTAGGTAAAAAATAAGACAAGGTTTCCCTAAATTGATGGGGTGTTTCATCTAATTTTGGATATTGCTATTGTAATTTAATGGATATAAAAGAATTTTAAGTGAGATTTCAGAAACTACATTTAATATTGTCACTACTTTGTAAAATTTAAGAATTATGTACTTTGGCTATTCTAATGGATAAACCTCCTTTAGGACTTCTGGATCTTTCTAATGTTATATTTTATCCTCAGGCAATACTGGTTCAGTGAGACTCCATTTTACTGATTAATATGTGCTCTGTAGTGTTCTGGACCTACTTCCCTCTTTCTTATCCTTTGGAGAGGCAATGCATGTATGTCAGCCCTAATTCTAGCCACATGGACAGCAGCTAAAATAGGCTCTAAGTATTTGTTTTACTTTTGCTTTTCATGTTTATAGTCAAATGCTTTTTGATAATAAAAAAAGTCACTTTCTTTACAGTTTATCAAAAGTCTTTACTCCTGTGCTTAGTCTCTTTGTCCTATTTTCCTAATGTCATAAAAATTAATATGCATACAGACTCTGTATTTCATTCATTCTCTGTGTATTTTGGAGAAGTTCTTTGGGAGACTTAATTACAATAAGCTGAAGTGGTATCCAAAAAGCTCCAGACCCTGAAAGGTGCTCTGACTTAATTTAATTAGCTGAATTATTTAAAGAAGAGCATTCTTTGATGTACTAATGCTGCTCCTGGAAAATCCTGTACTAAATCTGACAGCACAGGCATTTTGTCACTAAAGTTTAAAAAAAGAGAGAGAAAAGAAACCTACAGAAAATCAAATATCACAACATTCCTTAAATTAAATGTTAAATCTATGCATTTCCATAATTAGATTAAAATAAGACAAAACATATAGCTGTTTTGGCTTCAACAATATTTAATAATTATAATAACAATGACTCACATTTATTTTATTCTTTATGTGTTATGAAATCCTTAAAGAAAACCTTGTGTTTGTTGCTGGGAAAACTCTGAGATAGGCATTGTCAAATCCCAAGGTGACAAATAAGAATATTGGGACTAAGGGAGAGCAATTGATCTAAGTTCATAGATGCCTGATAGACTAAATAGCAACAGTCAGTATTTCCAGAAACTAAAAGTTGCTGCTATCAGTTCTAGCAGCTGATGGCCATTTTTGCAAATATTATTATATGTTCATTTAATCATTCCTTCAATTATCCTGGTCACGGTGCTAGGAAGATGCTTATATGCTCCTCATGACTCCTGCTCCCTGGTATATACAGCCTGGGTAAATTCAGTGAGGGCAGAACCAGTGCATGTGACAGATAGCACTTTTATTTTTAATGATATGATGTTCTCTGGCATAGGGAAGACCATTCTGGTGCAGCCTGACCTAATCAGGTGAACTCCTTAAGTAAAGAGCTTCTCTGACTAGTTGCAGAGGAAATCAGAAAAGATACCTCTGATGGAAAGCAAACATTCATCTCTTAACTGTCTATAGGGCCCATATGGTAAGGAATTGGGGGAGCCTTTGGGAGCTAACAGTGGTCTCTGACTACAACTAGCAAGAAAACAGTGACCTTGGTCATATAGGGGCAAGGAGATGAATTCCACCAGTGAGGGAGCTTGGAAGAGGACTCCAAACCTCACATGTTTGCTGGTTGATATCTAGGTCTTCATCACAGCCTAGTGAGACCCTGAGCAGATGATCTAGCTAACCCATACCTAGACTCCTAATGCGGAATCCTTGATATAATCCATTTGTGTTGCTTTAACCTGCTGAGTCTGTAGCAATTTGTTAGAAAACTTAAAAAACTAAGTCATCTTTCCTGATGACATTTGTATGCACATGAAGAGTAGCCTCGTTTCCAAGTGAACTAAGGTTCAGTGGTGAGCTAAAAAGTCAGAATTAAGAAAATATTAAACTGGATGAAGATTATGAGTTTATTCCTTTTTCCAGTTTTACTGTCATAAAGCTACCTTTTTAAGGGCAAATTTCCTGAAATTATGCAAACATTTCTAAGTATCGATCTAATAATTCTTTCAACATTTATATAAAGCATAACCTAGTCTCTCTGCTACAAATTCCTAAAAATATGACCTTCCTCTTAATTTTTTTTCTCCAGATATTCCTGTTATGCTTCTCTCTTCATTAAAGATTGATAATTGGATAGCTTTCCTTTCTATTTTCAGTTGGATGATCCCCTCCTGTTTCCAGCATAAACGTTACTTTGGCTCTTTCTTTTTATGTATAATAACCATTCAGCATTCCCATAATGTGCGAACAAGTGTGAGAGTACATGGTATCAGGCTGTAGTGCCCCTGACAACAGGAGTCATGGGATCAATACTTTCTCAAAGTCATGCTGTGAATTTCGGTACCGAGGTTATGCAGGATGCTGAACTGATGGGAAACGTATCTTAGGCCTCAGAGAATTGGAACTCAGGAACACTGCATGGCTCCCGTAGAAATTTTGCCCATATAGAGAATGCTAACCTCTCTATCTTCTCCTAGAGTTGACAAACTGTAGAATGGACTGGTAACTGTGTTTTCCCTATGGAACCAACTCGGGTTCATTGGTAGGGGTAGCTAGCTGCTCTCTGATGAACTGGATTCTGAGGCTATAATAGCTTCTGTCTGAATGAATACAGTGATTGACTAATAATGTCTTCAGTGGTTATGACACAAAAATATCCACACCCACATGAATTACAAGTATAATAACCCTGAAATAACTATAATTATTCATCCATAAAATTAATTGAAAATATGAATCATCTTAAAGATTTTGAGAGGCAAAAACATGTAATTGAGGGAGAAATTCTCATATTTCAGTTTTACGTTCTTTATTATCTAAACGTATCTGAGTCATTGGATACTTACTCTTCCTTAGGTGAGTGTAAACAGTCATACAGTTTCCCCATTATATGTCATCCTAAGATTTATTCAGACATTTGAGAAAATTATGAATTCTGAAACAGCTTCCCGCCTTAAAACTGATACTTTGTTTCTCCCAATTTGGTAGCCCTTTGTATCTTGTAATGTCTTAGTCAGATACTGCATAAAGTGTCCTCTTTTACTTTAAATACTTTATTTATATGATGACATCTGGGAGTCTACATCTGAAGGTTGGTTCCTGGGGAACCAAAACATGATTATCATCCATCATCATGTACAGCTCTCCACTCCACTTCTCTTCTGTGTGGTTAGGAATTGTACGGAAACATCTAAATGACAGCATTTGTTTCCCTTTTCTACATTACAGAATAGACTGATTTCAAAGCTATTTACTTGTTTTCTATTCATAGAACAGGAGTGGGAGTTTGGTGCTAATTTAATAGGTATCTGGGCTGTGAAATTCTTCTAACGTTCTCATGTTTCCTGGAAAAAATAAAAAATGGAAGTTAATTATGCTACTTTCACAAAAGGCAGTTGAAACCCCATAGGCAGTTGATAGTCTTTGTAGGGCTGAGAAGCCCAAGTGGGTCAGGGAGGCAGTCACCTTTCAGTCCCCTCACTGTCCAGCACCCTTAGCATCAGAATAGCACTGAAGAAGCACGGGCTGGGGGTCTGGGATTTTTGTTGAGGGGTTTTGCTCTTATCCAAGATAACTTTGACCAAGCACAGCAGAATTAAATGAGAACCTAGGCAGCAGGAAATGCTTCATCCTACACCTAAACTTTAGAGGTTTCTACTACAGGATTTCAACCCAAATATATCCATGGTTCTCATAGGTAGAGTGAAGGTCATTATATCATACAGACAGTCAAAGAGAGCCTTGAGTATTAACAGAGAGGAAGAGCTACTTATATTTTATTATTTGACAGAGCATAAGAAGATCCTTTTCTAGAAGATATCAACTTGACTGATTACCAATTCACCACTGTAGTGTTTTGATTACAAAAAAAAATCTAAAATTCAATGTGGGGTTTTTTTTTTTTGTTCTTAGTTTTATATACAAATAGAATTCTTTTTTCTTAAATATTTTTATTTATTTCTAGGAGAGAGAGAGACAGCGTGAGCAGGGGAGGGTCAGAGAGAGAGGGAGTCACAGACTCTGAAACAGGCTCCAGGCTCTGTGCTGGCAGTCAGCACAGAGCCCGACGCGGGACTCGAACCCACAAAACGCAAGATCATGACCTCAGCGAAAGTTGGACGCTTAACCAACTAAGCCACCCAGGCGCCCCTACGAATAGAATTCTATCCATTGTAATTTTGTAAATATCTCTATACTTAATTTTCCCCCACTTCCTAAGCCTTTAGCATCTCTGGCATTGAGTATTTTGACAAATTTCCTGACTGATCTATTCATGTTAATAGTATATATCATTTATTCAGTACTTACTTGCCAGTCTCCATGCTGTCATTTTCATGCATTATACCATTTAATTCTGAGAGCAACACCATAGAGTAGGTAATATTTTTACCCCCATCTATAAACAGGGAAACTAAAGGTCTTACAGCTAATCAAGTAGAGTAGCTGAGATTTATATTAATCTCTACCTCCATTCTAGTTCACTTTTAGTAAGAGTCACAATCTCAGAAGTCAGTAGGGGTGAACAGAAAACAGAAATGCCTGATAAATGCAGCTCAAAGTTGTTTGTGTTGTCTGTACTACATATTTATTATGTAGTTGTGTTATCTTTTAAAATACAGCATTGAGGGGCGCCTGGGTTGCTCAGTTTGGTGAGCACCTACCTGACTCATGACTTTGGCTCAGGTCATGATCTCATGGTTGTGAGATCAAGACCCCACTGGGATCCACACTGAACATGAAGCCTGCTTAAGATTCTCTCTTCTCTCTCTGTCCATTGTGCATGGCGAGCTCTCTCTCAATCTCTCTATAAAATAAATAAAAGTAAATAAAAATAAATAAATAAAATATAGCACTGACCAAACAATTCCCTAAAAGATAAAGGACACTACTTGTCAATATTTGGCATTTTCTCCTATAAAAATAGCATAGTATTATTAAAACAAATTTAGCCATGTATTCTTCTGAAAACTTCACTGGGCTTTGCACCATGTTTGAAGTTACCCTTCACGAAAGTCCTTCCCAGTGTGACCACGAATTATCTCATCTTCCTGCCCACCTGGCAGGGTAGTCTGTCATCCAACCACAATAAGCATCTTGACTGTCCCTGACCAACTCTTTCCTTTAATACTCTTGTGTCTCTCATTTTTTGTTCCCTCTCCCTAAATACACTTCCTTTATGCCACCTGGATGATGCCTATTCATCCTTTAAGATGCAAATCAAGGGGCACCTGGGTGGCTCTGTCGGTTAAGCTTTGGACCTCATCTCAGATCATGATCTCACAGCTTGTGGGTTCAATCCCCATGTCCAGGTCTGTGCTGACAGCTCAGAGCCTGAAGCCTTCTTTGGATTCTGTGTCTCCTGCTGTCTCTGCCCCTCCCTCACTCTTGCTCTGTCTCTCTCTCTCTCCTTCAAAATAAATAAACATTAAGAAAAAATTTTTTTTTAAAGATTTAAAAAAGATGCAAATCACACATCCTCTGAGCTTTAAAACTATTTCCAACTCCTATTAAAAACATTGTGTGCAGTTAAGACTAACCCAGTGTGATGAGTGATATTTTAGCAGTATAGACACCATTGCTCGGCAAATATAGCTCTGTGTCCTAAGAGGGGGCATTGTCTGAAGCAGTTTTACCTAAAGAATTTTATCTGAAGAAGTATTTGAAGAATAAGTAATTGCAGTTTACAATCAACCTTGTCTCGGTTTATCTATTTGAAAAGAAGCTTTTGTTTCTCTGGAATGCAGTAGATTAATCATTAGTCCAATAGGAATCTTCATTTATGTATCTATATATAGTGTGGCTTTTGTGTCTTTGAAATCACTATGTATGGTTTTACTTAACTTTGATATATAAGGTCAGTGGGAAAATGAAACTTTATCTAAAAATGCAAAAAAAAAAAAAACCCATGATTTCTGTTTTGTGTNTTTGATTTCTACTACCCTATATGTTGGTTGAACAAAATGACATATTACATTTTTCTCTTATAATTAGAATAAAGTGCTGACTTCCTACATGACTCAGTAGAATTCTGCTGTAAAACTATAGCCATTGCTCTAATGCAAATCACAGTATATAGCATGCATTAGAAAAATCAATTATTTCTAATATATATATATATANTAATATTCCATATCAGGGTGCTCGGGTGGCTCAGTCAGTTAAAGCATCCAACTTTGGGGCTCAGGTCATAATCTCACGTTTGGCGGGTTCGAGCTCTGCATTGGGCTCTATGCTAACCACTTGGAGCCTGGAACCTGCTTCAGATTCTGTGTCTCCCTCTCCCTCTCTGCCCCTCCATTGCTTGTGCTTGCTCTTTCACAAAAATAAAGAAAAAAACAGACATACTTACCAACTTAGAGAAAATTCATCTACTAGTCATGCATACATATTGGAATCGATTTTGTAACAATAAGATTTGGAGCTAAACTTATACATCGGCCAATAGTTGCTGTGATGCTTTGTTTCATTCTATTTTAAAATTTTTAAAAAATTTTATTTATTTTGAGAGAGACCATGAGGAGGGTCAGAGAGAGAGGAATAGAGAGAGAATTCAAAGCAGGTTTAGCACTGTCTGCGTAGAGCATAGTGCAGGACTTAAACTCATGAACTGCAAGATCATGACCTGAGCCAAAATCAAGAGTTGGAAGCTTAATTGACTGAGTCACCCAGGTGTCCTGCTTTGTTTCATTCTTGTGTGCAGTCCTGCCCTCTCACTCACCCTTTGCCCTACTGAGAGAATGAGGAGACATAGGTCTGAGGGGATAAAAAGAGAGAGTGGAAAAAGATAAGATGATGGATACTAGTATATTGTCCATCCTTTATCTATATACACCACCTTGTTGAAAAAACATATTTCAAGAGATTTAATCAGATGGTCACCATATATTTTTTTCTCTCATAGTCCTTAAATCTTTTTGGAGTGAGCTCTATTTTCTTTTGCCCCATGGGTAAAAATACAGATGGTCAAAAAACTTTATTTCTTACTTTCTGTATTATTTTCTAATTTTCTATTTTCAAGTAATTTCAGTTTATAAAATCTTGGTAATACTTTACAAAACATGACTTTGGTAACCTTTAAACTTCCCCTTTTGTAATTATGAATTCATAGACTTTGATTTAGGTTACAATGAGCCTCCCAAGCTCAGACATAGTATAGTTTGGAGGTCGGTAGGCTCAGGAAGGAAGACTCTTCTTCATCTATTAAGTACCTCTACTTCTCTAGCCAGGCTTAGATTAGAGGAGAGGAAAGTTCTATGTTTCTAACTGGCACATGAAGATTAAATTGTGATGTCCTCTGATCTTGGCCAACTGTCTCAGATATTTAAAGTTTACTCTGCCCTGAGCATCTTCATGGATATCCAGAGAACCAATCATTTCTATTCATATTATTGTATGCCTTTGTCTTATAGATGTTTGATTGACAAGGAAGGAGGGTCAGTTCTCATGAGTTTTTTACCCCTGGGTCAGTCAGTGGCTAGATATCCAATGATGTTTTCGGTGTCATTTTATTGAATCTGCTCAGCCCTCTTAGAACGCTTTTGGATAGGCTCCAAGACCACCTCTTATGGGTAATCTGTCACAAATAGCTTGCCTTTGGTCGAAGTAGGACAGACAGATAAAATACAGGGTAATCTGTTAAGTTTAAATATCCAAAGGGCAAGAAATACTTTTATAGCTATGTCCCAAATGTCATATGTGAACACATACACTTTTTTTATGCTCAACCTTTTTTTTTTTTTTTACAAATAGTTTATTGTCAAATTAGTTTCCACATAACACCCAGTGCTCATTCCCACAAGTGTCCTCCTCCCTGCCCACCCTCCCTCCCCCCCACACCCATCAGTCCTCAGTTTTTGTCAGCATTCAAGAGTCTCTCATGGTTTGTCTCTTTTCCTTTCCCCCACCATTTCCCTCCTTCTTCTCCCCCTTGTTCCTCAGTTAAGGTCCTCCTAATCCTCCTATATGTGCAAACATTTGATATTTGTCCTTCTCTGCCTGACTTATTTTGCTCAGCATAACACCCTCAAGGTCCATCCATGTTGCTACACATGGCCAGATTTCCTTCTTTCTCATTGCCATGTAGTATTCCATGGTATAGATAAACCACATCTTCTTGATCCATTCATCCATTGATGGACACTTAGGCTCTTTCCATGTGTTAGCTATTGTTGATAGTGTTGCTGTGAACATTGGGGTAAATGTACTCCTATGCATCAGCATTTCTGTGTCCCTTGGATAAATTCCTAGC